>NC_134485.1:283824764-283994764 GCF_040206685.1 Ascaphus truei
CAATCCTTCATTCAGTCAGTGTAACTCAGCAGCTACAATGTATTCTTAAATTATTAATGTAACATTATCTATTGTTACAGTTTACAGCTCAAACTACTGGGAATATTGGCAAAAATTACAACACACTGCTGGAGGGGGGGGGGCTAAAGCTTGCTATAGAAATCACAGGATGCTCGGTGTATTAAAACTCATTAAATATACCATTAAGAGTTGAATACAAAAATAAAAAAAGTATTAAGTATCAGTGGCGTAGCTAGAACTGCGCGGGTGGCGTAGCTAGAAATGCACGGGTCCCCGGGCAAAAAAAATATTTCAGGGCCCCATTAATATTAATACTGACTGCAATTTTTTTCTCCTTCTCCCTGATCCTCTCTCATCTCTCCCCATCCCTCCTCCTCATCATCCCTCAACATCCCTTCCCCTTATCATCTCTCCCCCTCCTACCAATACATAATAAAAACACACGCCCATCCCTAATACAAAATAAAAATACACCCTCCTCCCCAATACATAATACAAATACACCCTCCTCCACAATACATACTACAAATACACCCCCCTCCCCAATACATAATACACCCCCCTCCCCAATACATAATACACCCCCCTCCCCAATACATAAAAATACACCCTCCTCCCCAATACATAATACAAATACACCCTCCTCCACAATACATACTACAAATACACCCCCCTCCCCAATACATAATACACCCCCCTCCCCAATACATAATACACCCCCCTCCCCAATACATAAAAATACACCCTCCTCCCCAATACATAATAAAAATACAACCACCCTCCACAATATATAATTACACCTCCCTCCCCAATACATAATAAATACACCCCACTCCCCAATACATAATAAATACACCCCCTTCTCCCCAATACAGAAATACCTATCCCCCTCCTCCCCAATACATAATAATTACCGCTCCTCCCCAATACATAATAAATACCCCGACAGCTTGGTCTCAGGCCAAGACCTGGTGGTGGCTGGCGGCCGCACAAAGCAGTTGCAGCCGGGCCCAGCTCTCCCCTGCTGCAGGTTTCTCTCCCTTACACTCTGTCCCACGTGAAGCTTCCGTCAGAGTGTTTCGGCGCGCACCAGCGTGGGAGGGAAAGAAATCTGAAACAGGGAGAGCTGGGCCCAACGGCAACTGCTTTGTGATGCCGCCGGCAACCACCGGGTCCCGGTCTGTTCCCCCGTCGGCCGCAGCATACCAAGGGGAAAGCGGGCCCCCGGACTTTGCCCGGACTATAGCTACAGCCCTGGTAAGTATTATCTAATACAACAGAACTAATTTTATTTTTTTTAAATAAAACACCACACGTTGGATATTGCTTGGATTGCTACTTTAAAAATAAACAAAAAATACATGTTTCAATGCTACTTCACATTTGAAAATATTGTTCCAAAAAGTTGATGTGGGATTCAAGAGATTGCTATTCCCTTGATTAACATTTCAAATGAAGGTCACAATAGCAGCAGAAGTAATGATTTGCGTTATTAATTCAAATGATAAATGTTTAGAAAACCATACAAGAAAAATGGATCTATTCCTTTAATTTAATTCCATTGAATAATCATGTGATGCAAGCAAAGGAAATGTTTCAGTCCAACAACAGAATAAGAAGGTTAATGAAACATTTTCAATTACATCATGTGGGGCAGAGAAAATCAGTTTAGGCAATCTTAAGTGCAAAGGATAAAACGACATCCCTAAGTAAATATTGAAAGATATATTTTTGGAATAGAGCGGATGGAACAGACATTCTGTGATCTGGAAGCATGAAGAGCCTTTTCCATGCCCGGCTGAGCATGGGATAATGTACTATGCATTTCAAAGGATAGTTTCCCGACTTGCACATAGCAATCCATCTATACCAATCTTCATGATCTGTAACACTTATGCATCTATGCGTGCCCATGAACTGCTACGTATGAATTGAAATAATCTTTAAGGTTTAAATGAATGAATGCTACAAGCAATACTTGTCAAACTGAAATGGACTAGCATAGAATGTTAAAGCAGCTGTTGCCTTAAAAAATAAAAACATTTAGCATCTAGCTCATTTTAAAATGCATTCATGGATTTCCCAAAAAGACCTCAAAGAGGAGGGATTTACAGGATCTTTTTAGGTTCTGGGGGGGCGGGGTGGGGAAATGGCAATGCCCGGTAACCATTTTAGTACATACTGTATTTGGATTCCTATTGTTGGGATTTAGCATTTCAGAATTAGCGTGTGACTAGTCTCAAAAGATAACATAATACAGCAAAATTTTAGTTGCATAGGGAATATTATATTATATATACACATACATTATATATATATATATATATATATATATATATATATATATATATATATATATATATATATATATATATAATAAAAAAGACACACACGCAGAGACACACACGCAGAGACACACACGCAGAGACACACTCACTCAGAGACACACTCACTCAGAACACTCAGAGACACACACTCACTCTGACACACACACACACACACACACACACAGGCACACACACACACAGGCACACACACACACAGGCACACACACACACAGGCACACACACACACAGGCACACACACACACACACACACACAGGCACACACACACACACAGGCACACACACTCATGCAGAGACACACTCAGAGACACACTCACTCAGAACACTCAGAGACACACACTCGCTCTGACACACACACACACACACACACACAGACACACACACAGGCACGCACACACACACAGGCACACACACACAGCACACACACAGACACACTCACTCAGACACACTCACTCAGACACACTCACTCGACACACTCACTCACAGACACTCACTCTGTCACTCACACACACACTCACCGGTCGCACGCGGCAGCAGGCCCCTCCGCACGGCAGCAGGCCCCTCCTTAAGGCAGCAGGCCCCTCCGCACGGCAGCAGGCCCCTCCTTAAGGCAGCAGGCCCCTCCGCACTGCAGCAGCCCCCTCCTTAAGGCAGCAGGCCCCTCCGCACTGCAGCAGCCCCCTCCTTAAGGCAGCAGGCCCCTCCGCACGGCAGCAGGCCCCTCCGCACGGCAGCAGGCCCCTCCCCCCCCCGAAGCACGCTCCCCGAACACCAAGCGGGGATCGGGGGCAGGTGATTAGGGGGAGATCATGCGCAGGAGGCGCGCACGGGGGAAGCTGGGTTGGCGCTTCCCCCTCCGTCCCACGTGGGTTGCGCGCGGGGCTTGCTTTGGGCTTCCCCCTCCGTCCCACGTGGGTTGCGCGCGGGGCTTGCTTTGGGCTTCCCCCTCCGTCCCACGTAGGGAGCGGAGGGGGGAGGGAGCTAGATTGCGCGCGGCGCTTGTTTTGGGCTTCCCCCTCCGTCCCACGTGGGGAGCGGGGGGGGGGGGGTGAGGGAGCGGGGGGGGGGGGGGTGAGGGAGCGGGGGGGGGGGTGAGGGAGCGGGGGGGGGGTGAGGGTGCGGGGGATTCTGGGTTGCTGGGGAGGGCAGGCAGCGGGCCCACAGGCAGCACAGAGGGCCCACAGGCAGCACAGAGGGCAGGACACCCTGCTTGCCCTGTGCATGCGCGCCGGGACCAAGGAAATCGCCGCCATTTTTTTTAAACTTTTTTTTAAAATGTAATGAACAGGCACCCGGCCGGGCTCCCCCTGACTCACGGGAGGAGATCAGGAGGGGGAGGAGATCAGGGGAAGGAGCTCTTCCCCGCGTTAACCCAATCAGGGAGGGAGATTATTTATTTATTAAAAAAAAAAAAAAAAAATTTGGCAGGAGCAGGGGAATTCATAGAGCTGCAGCACGGGTCGCCAGCGGCCTAAATCCACTCGCAACGGGCGAATGGTTATCATTATTTGTCGAGCACTGTATATATATGTATATATGTGTTTGTGTGTATATATATATATGTCATTGGCATGGATATTTGCACTCACGTTTGTCAGAAGGCAGATGCTTGTCCCATAGCAGAGATATAGACATGTAGTGACCAGGGTAATCCTGATAACAAAAGACAGCACACCGCAAAAGTAGTCCAACAAATGTGTATTGTGAACACAGGACTTTGGACTACTTTTGCGGTGTGCTGTCTTTTGTTATCAGGATTTCCCTGGTCACTACATGCATGTATGCATACACATATACACATACATACATACATACATATTTTACAGACACACACTCTTTTTTTCTCTAAAAAAATATTACTTTTATATTTCTGAATGATTGAATTAAAAGTTGTAGAAATATTTAGATTGATTTTAAGCAAATCATTTTTGAGACTTCTGTACTTTCATACAGATGCAGCGGCCATTATTTTAACACATACCTGGGTACATCCCGAGATGGTCAGTTGCAGACTAATGGCCCGCCGGAGTAACACAGCAGGGGTACCGGCTGTGTGAATCCTACCGGGGTCTGCCTTTATGTAATAGACGCGCAGTAAGAGAGAGGCTGAATCAGTCACTCTAATTGTGTGCCTACAGGCGATCGCGGGGGCCTCTCACCCGATCGCGGATTTTTTAAAATTATTTTTGCTTAAAGAAGCATATGAATAGCACTGTGGATTATACTGGACACGATACATAAAGCTTTGCCCCCTGCAGACGCACTTACCAGAATTCCCTCCTACTGTCTCTGTACGTTCTCCCTACCTACCAATTAGACAGTAAGCTCCTCACAGCAGGGACTCCTCTTCCTTAATGTTACTTTTATGTCTGATGCACTTATTCCCATGATCTGTTATTTATATTATCTGTTATTTATTTGATTACCACGTGTATTACTATTGTGAAGCGCTATGTACATTAATGGCGCTATATAAATAAAGACATAAAATACAATTAAAATTCTAACATTACAGTAATGTAGCTGGGCGTCTCCGGAGCTGAACCGTATTGATTTCATGTCCGGGGAACCCCTACTTTCCGAGATACAGGCCCCATTATGGGGTGCCGGTATCCCCATGTTAAAATCCTGTGAGTCATGCGACCGTGGGATCTAAACAAAGCAGAGGAGATACCGGCACCCCATACCGGGGCCTGTATCTCGGGAAGTAGGGTGTCCCTGAGGCTGAAATCAATTTTGTTCAACTCAGGAGACCCCCTGCTCCCTCACACTAGTATCAAACATCCCCCACAAAAAAAATTATTACCTTTTGTGTTCAGTTCATATACTGTGCACAAGCAAATATACACTTTAAACATACTGGTTTAATAAAATATATACTTTAAACATTTGTAAGTCCTATGGTTATGGGGAATAGAATAAGTATTTTGCTCTTGTATTCCTACTAGCCATCATATTCCCCACACACTATACCGGACTTAAATGTAAAAACTCCTTTCAACCTTATATATGGTTGGAGTACCCCAGAACCCTATGCCATGTTCTGTGTGATCAGAGCATTAACTTGGCATCCTTTCTTATACTAGGGACCCCTTTACCATTCTAGGGATACCACACATCCCTATGCCCCATTTACCTTTCTGGTCTGTGCTGAAGCAGGGAATCCTAGCGGTGAGTCGCGCAAGCGTTTAAGGGGAAATTTTGCCGGAGCAATGTGTCTCAATGTGTCAGAGAATCCGATTTGATCCCGGGTACATTTTTAGGGTTTCCAGAAAATCTGGAACCCGACTACCTAGACATTTTCTCCGTAAAACCCACCTTGAAACTCATAGCCTAGCAATCTCTGCTTGCTGGCACACCTGGAAAGATTAAAGACATAAAATTCTTTGTCGCATAATTTACAGACATGCAATGACAATCACTGGGCTCAAGAGCCGACACTCCCGAACCCCAAGTAACCAGACGGGCTTAACCTTTATTGTTGAGGCTGGTTACCACTTCACCGTCCCGGTTACGAATACTCTCTTGATGCTTTTGACGTGGCACTGCATTGTTTCAATTGCCTTGGATTTTTGTAAACACACAAGTTCTTTTAATGACCATCACCCAACCTCATAATATGGGAGGTATTCCTATTTATATCAACTAAGCTGAACAAACTTGTCCAATCGCAGCTTGTTCTGAAATATATGGGGTAACTGTAATAATGCCACCTCTAACACATGAATCGATAAGATGCTCTTTCATGCAGTCCTTCAAATTTTGAGTTGGTGCATGTGGACATTTCATAAAGTGTGTTGCATAAGTCATTTGAACTAAGAAAGGTCTTTCTTTCCTAATAATGTATGTGTTCACATTATACACATGGGTATTTCTTTATTTCTGTTTGTGTTCATTACCTGTCTTTAGGATTGAAGGACATATGCACTACTTGATCATTTGATTCAACTTATCTATTTTGGTTGGAATGCCTATCTAAGATATTAAATATTTCCAGAATGGCAATTTAATTCAGCTAGGGAAACTTACCAAGCACAAGGAATATCCACCAAAGCCAATATTGTCCATTGAAGTATCCAGTGAAATAATCAGAAAACTACAAATAAAAAGAAACAAATCAAACATTGTTATTTTTAGAAGACGTGCAATTAATACTTTAAGGGTGAAGTTGCCTGAAGTGCAATGAAGTGCTTTAAAAAGTACTCATCTGGTTAATAAAAATATAGTACATTAACATTAGTCACGTTGACAAAAACTGAATCACAGAAAACTTTATAAAAAATAAAAAAACACAATTGAGAAAACTTGTTAGAGATCTCTTAAATATTGTTTAATATACTATATACAACTATATATATGCATTTAAAATCAGAATATTATGTGCTCTTGTTACCTACTGAAGTACTATCATCCTGCACCCTTTTTCCCCTCCTTGTACCAAAACATTATAACACTGTTGCTTTAACCATTAACACCAAATCCTACTATAATCTTATCAGACGGGATGTACAGCTAACCCCTTAAAAGAAGAGCTTTTGACCTTCAGTAACCCCCTATGGCTAACCGCTGCCAAGGATACCAACCTCAAAAGCCTCAGACTCATTAAAGTCTTTTCATTTTCAAAGTAGATGTTCTTGTATTTGGTTCCCAGCAGAGAGCAGAACATGGCTAAGTGAACCTTGAAGTGGTGTTTCAACCCTGTTACTGACCATGGCAAACCGTTTTGTCCTTCTTGTGATAAGGAAATATGACGAGGCACGCTTTGAATGATACTGGGAGGATGATACTGGAGACAGGCAGTGCCTCCCTAGACAGGCTGTACGCTTCACTGATAAAATGACTGATCAAAAGTCTTCAGGATTCATTAGGCTCACTTTTTTCCTGGTCTTCAATATGGTATGCGCAAATTATTTCATAAAAAAAAACAAAAAAACAAACATACATACATTTTTTTCTGACTTGTTATAACATGCTTAATGTACAACAGTATTCTACTCTACTGAATGACAACTTTCTTGTGGAAAGACCCAGTATTAACACTTCTGCATTAAATGTAACATATACAGGCAGTCCTCGCTTTACTGACAGAATGCATCCTGCAAATCCGCGTCGGATAGTGGACCGTCAGAAAGCAGGACCCATGTTAACCGGCGGCGGTATCCATCGTCGGATACGCGAAAACAGCAGCGGATAACGCATTTTTGGACTGCATTATGCGCCGTCGGAAAACGCATGCGACGGAAAGCGGAACGGCGTAAAGCGAGGACTACTTGTACAATATTTAATTAAGTGACTGAATAATCTCCTCACTGAACACTCCAAAACCCTCTCACTAATGTTAATTATTTCAGCGCTTCTAAAATAACTTTGCTAAAGCTGTTTCACTTTTTTCTTTTTGAGATCAATTTTACCACATAACTTCCACCTAAAGCCATAATTGTAATGGCCATATAAATACAGTGCTTGTAATAGCAACATAAATGCACATCCACTTCACGTTTACAGTGCAAGGAATCTGGAGAGTCATTTAAACATCATTGTGTCCGAATATCAAATAGTTCTAAACATGGTTAGATTATGTTTATATTTATTTGGATAATGCTATAATACAGTACATAGGTATTAAGCAGACGTGTAAGCAAAGCAACTGGAGTTATACAGTACATTGGTTAATTAGCACTATGCTGCTTGGAATCAATGCAATCAATAGCATAGCACAATGTAATATTTTAAAGGAAAGTCATTTTGTTTGACACACACACACACACACACACACACACACACACACACACACACACACACACACACACACACACACTAAAACTGTAGTTTAAAAAAAATGTTGTTGAGGAACCCTATAATTACATTGTGAAATTCTGCGGAACACCGACCCTCTCTAATAGCGCATCCGAGATCAGATGCATTGTAAAGAATCCCAACCCTCTCTAATAGCGCATCCGAGATCAGATGCATTGTAAGGAACCCCAACTCTCTCTAATAGCGCATCCGAGATCAGATGCATTGTAAGGAACCCCAACTCTCTCTAATAGCGCGCCTGAGATTAAATTGATTGTAAATTCTTCTGTATTTGGTACCATTTTTTAATTAAAAATTGCAGGAAACCATTAAGGGATGTTCGGGAAACCCCAGAGTTCCTAGGAAGTGGAACCCCTGTTTAAAAACACTGCTGTAGAGTGTATGGATAAACAAATTGCGTTGCAAACTTCTTTAACCCCTTTGCTGCCACAGAAACAGCTTCAACAATCCAAACAATGTTGTGCCTCTATCAGCATAGAGATTCAAATATTTGGTAAGTAAAATGGCATTCAAAGATTTGTCCCATAAATAATCATCTAATGTTCACGTTAAACTGGTCTTTTTTTTTTTTGTTTCTCCAAACGTAGGCCTTGCCAATTGTGTTTCTATGCATCAAACATTCATAACTGATCAATAAAAATGGTATGAAGCAATAACATCTTCTAGAATGTGTCACTATAAAGTAAAGATTGCAGGTCTTCAGTGTTGAAGTTTAATGCATTATGTGCAACCCCCTACAAGCAAGGTACATTATCCTCCCCTATCTTAATTAGGCTTCCTGTATTTAAATCATAGTGGAATAAACAAATAAAAGGAGATTGAGACTATAAGAGATGTATTTATTGGAACTTCATAAAGTAGCCCCTGTAACATTAAGAACTCTTCACCGGGTAAACAGCTCCATACATCTATAAACCAGATACACTGGTGCCCATTATTATGCAGTTCTCATGCTGCCACATCTATTATTAGCACAGATGTTCCCATAACACAAGAAAATGTGCTCAAGCAATAATTGTAGCAACAGTGACACACAGTGGCAAGACAGGTGCATAACAAAAGAACTCATGATACATCGAATGCAATTTCATTTTTTTCAACAAATAAGTGGAGAGGCGGAACTAGGTATTTTTGCACCTGGGGCAAGTCCCAACTGCACCCCCCCCCTCCCCAAATGTTATAATCTAAATGCAACATGTTTATAGTTTCAGCTTTACTTTTCAGTTTGAGACATTTTAACCACCGTTTAGTTACTCTTCCTCTTGTTCCCTAGTTTTCCTCCCCTTGTGAAATTCCACACCCGATGGACAATTCGTACCCATGTTTCATGATTGAAATTCTTTGGGGCATATTCTCAAATCTCCGAGATCACCATTCCGTGTGATCTGACCCGGTTGGCCCATTGAAGCAAATGTGGCTTCTGGGTCAGATAGTATGAAACGGCGATCCCGAGCTTTGAGAATATGCCCCAAAAATTGTACAGGCATACCCCGTATTAACTTACGCAATGGGACCGGAGTACTGAATGTATGTAAAGCGAAAATGTTCTTAAAGTGAAGCACTGCCTCTTTTCCACTTATCGATGCATGTACTGTACTGCCATCGTCATATACGTGCATAACTGATGTAAATAACGCATTTGTAACAGGCTCTTTAGTCTCCCTGCATGTGCACTGCTTCGGTACAGGTAGGGAGGTGATATTGCTGTTCAGGACGTGCTGACAGGCGCATGCGTGAGCTGCCGTTTGCCTATTGGGCTATATGTCCTTACTCGCGAGTGTACTTAAAGTGAGTATCCTTAAAACTGGGGTATGCCTGTACAATAAACCAAATTCTGCACCCACTATCAGGCTGCGTACAGGGAAGATTTCCCCCGCTCAACCCACACTAGTTCCAGGGATCACTTTTCAACTACTATTTCACTGTAACTAGCATGCTCAAACATTTGTATTGTAGCTTTAATAGGCAACATTAAAAGGAACAGCCTCAGATTTTCTTCGATTACAAATTATTTACTACTGTTCTACTTCTGCTAGTGGAAACAATGCAAAACATTTGTTGCTCAAGAATACAAAATCAGAATCTAAATGGTGGTGTGATTTCAATTATTTCTATAATGTATGTATGCACTGCGTGTATATCTTTATTTAAATAGCACCATTTATGTACATAGTCCTTCACAGCAGTAAAACACACGATATAATATAACAAAAAAGCGCTTCAAACATAAAAGTAACATTAGGAAAAAGGAGTCCCTGCCCAAAGAGCTTACAATCTGAGTGGTAAGTAGGAAGAACGTACAGAGAGAGTAAACGGTTAGTGTGTCTGCAAGGGGCCAAGGAAGATGTATGAGGTGTATAGTATCAGCCACGGAGCTACCCATATGCTTTGTTAAAGAGGTGTGTTTTAAGATGCGATAAAAGGTGGATAGTGAGGGTGCCAGTCAAATATTGAGGGTAGGGTATTCCTGAGGTGTGGGGCAGTAAGGGAGAAAAGTTTTAGGCAGAAGAGGGCTTTAAATACAAGAGGGGTAGACAGAAGACATCTTTGAGTAGAACACAAGAGTCGGGATGGTGTATAGCAAGAAATTGGGGCTGAGATGTAAGGAGTAGCAGAAGCGTGTACAGCCTAAAAAGTGAGGAGAATTTTGTGTGTCTTAGGAGATTTGATAAGAAGCCAGGGAAGGTAGTTCAGCAAGAGAGACACAGACAGATTTAGGAGAAAGTAAAGTGATTCTAGTAGCAGAGTTTAGGATAAATTGAAGGGGAGACTGGTGAGAGGAAGGAAGGCCGGACAGTAGAAGGTTACAATAGTCGAGACAGGAGAAAATTAGGGCCTGTGTTAAAGTTTTAGCAGAAGAGCAACAGAGGAAAGGGTGTATCTTTGAGATGTTATGGAGAAAAACAACTACAGATTTGGACTACATAGTCAACAGAGGAAAATGTGAGGGAGTGGAATATGACACCTACAGTAGGCAGTGTGCTTGTGATACTTGGTGTATGATAGTGCTGCCAACAGTAATGGAGAAGGGGGCAGTATGTCCATGCTTGGGAGGAAGTATGAGGAGCTCCATCTTTGACATGTTAAGTTTGAGTCAGCGGAGAGCAATCCAGGATGACATAACGGAGAGTCATTCAGAGACTTTGGTCTGTACAGCAAGTGTAAGATCAGTGGTTGAAAAGTAAATTTGTGCGTCATCAGGATAGAGGGGATATTTGAACCCAAGAGATGTGATAAGGTCACCTATAAAGTGTGTAAAGAGAAAAGAGAAGAGATCCCAGAATAGACCCCTGGGGTAAGCCACAGGGAGATCGACAGAGAATGAGGAGGTGTTAGTAAATGAGACACTGAAAGTACGATGGGAGAGATAAGAGGAAATCCAGAATACAGCTCTGTTACGGATACCAAGAGTATGGAGAATGTGAAGGAGAAGAGGGTGGGCCACCGTATCACAGGCTGCAGAGAGGTTGAGCAATATGAGCAGAGTGTAATGATCTTTGTCTTAGGCAGAATGGAGGTCATTAGTTATTTTAGTGAGGGCGGTTACCGTGGAGTGAGCAGTGCGGAAGTCAGATTGTAGAGGATCTAGGAGAGAGAGAGGTGAGAAAATGGAGCAAGCGAGAGAATACAAGGTGTTCAAGGAGTTTAGAGTCAAAAGGCAGGAAGGGGAAGGGAGAAAGGTCGATAGGACGATAGAGACGTGTAGGGTCAAGCTTGCTATTTTTGAGTAAGGATATAACTGTAGCATGTTTGATGGAGGAGGGAAAGGCTAATAAACACACATATACCCAGCAAGCTCTATACATTTAGCCATGCCCACTAGCACTCCAATGGACACACACACACATTTATATATATATATATTTTTTATGTGGTAATTTTGGGGGGGGGGGGGTTTAGAGGTTGCTGGGTATCTGTGTGTTTATTAACTGTTTCCAGTTGTCTCAGCTGTTTTGGAGGTTAGTGTGGCTGCTCCCTCCCAGGGTTTAAGATAGCCCCTCCCCACTATCTAAATAGGCACTTCTCTTTCATGCAGCTGGTTGTGACAGATCCAATGCGATAATTCTTCCTCTAACTATAGAGGTAAATAAGAATTTTAATCAGTGTTAGGACCTGCAATATTTGGTCATGCCTTGAAGTGGCTTGCAGGCTTAAAATGCTTTGGCCAAAGGGTTTAACTAAATGACCCTTTTTCACGAGATATATATGTATTGCACTGTATATTTTTGTCATATTGGATGCATCTTTGGACTTTTGTTTTTTGTAGGAGGGAAAGGTATCAGAGTAGAGGGAGGAGATGAAAATGTGAGTGTAGGGATTAGAGTAGGAACAAGAGGTTTGAGGAGATGTGAGTGAATGGGGTCGAGAGGGCAAGTGGTAGAGGGAGAAGAGTAGATCAGCAGTGACACATCTTCGTCCATGACAGCTGAGAAAGAGTTGAGGAAGACAGGAGAGTTAACAAGAGGTGT
Source organism: Ascaphus truei (assembly GCF_040206685.1). Taxonomy (NCBI): domain Eukaryota; kingdom Metazoa; phylum Chordata; class Amphibia; order Anura; family Ascaphidae; genus Ascaphus; species Ascaphus truei. The sequence goes on from NC_134485.1 coordinate 283,837,417, forward strand.
AGAATGTGAGGAGGATATAGAGAGGATGTCTTGACAAATGGAATCCACCTTTGTCTTGAAATAGTCAGCAAAGTCCTGAGGTGAAATGGAGGAAGAAAAACCGGTAACAGATGGCATTCTGAGTAGAGAGTCAAAGACAGAGAAGAGGCGGCGTGCGTTAGACGTGTGAGTGTTGATTAGCGAAGAGAAGTAGGTTTGTTTAGACTGGGATATGGCAGAGTTGAAACAGGATAGGATAAATTTGTAGTTAAGAAAATCTGCCACAGTATGAGATTTCCCAGAGGAACGAGTGCAGGAACGCAGCATGCGTGTGTGGCTATAAATGAAAAGAACATTGCGACATTGCATCTGCATTTAAACCTATAAATGTGTTTTATTAACTTAAAAAAAGAGAAAAAATCCCCTTGTATTACTGCTTTTTGCTTAAAAAGATAAAAGTATGTTGTGGCTGACTTACCCTTACAATTAGAATCCATTTGATCAGTGAGAGACCAAAACCACAAATTGCTCCATATCTCCCAGCAATTGTGTTGGTTATGCAGAAAGATAAACAAAATCCAATCCAATTGAAAATGAATGCCACTATAATAAGAGAAATATAATTAATAAAAGCAGAACTTCTCTACTGCATACAGTATAAAAAATACACACAACCATCTAGTTGCAACATGCCCAATTACATTGTACCTTGTCATAAATATCTTGTTAAAGCATTATAATTTAAAGTGTCTTTTTAACTGTAATTGTAATTCTTCACCTGCATCTCAAAACTTCCCAACGTGTCGGAAATACTGGTCATCTTGTTTTCATTTGAATAGGAGTGCACACATTCTCTCATGACATGATGCTTACTTTGTACCTTTCTAAGGAATGTATTTATTTTCTTAAAATCTTCAAGCACAAAAAGTTCCTTCAAAGCTGAATTTAAATTTTACCAGTATTTTAGCCCACTGTGCTACTTACTAATCTAGAAAAGAAATGATGTGGTGCTGCTATAATTAAAGCACAGACTACCCAAAGGTTGCTGTACTGCATTGCTCATCATTGCTTCATCGTAAAACCCATCACATACACATATCACTGCAAGGACTGCCAATTGCAAATGGACCTGAATGGCAGTTTTCGGATGATCGCAGTGCAATCGCCTGTATCCGACCTTACTGAATACGGGTCACTTCCTAAAACTTGGCCCCCGCTTTTTAAGTGTTTGGCTACCTCCTTCTGACCAATGCTTCAAAGTAACCACATGATAGACTGAATACTATTTTCATACAAACCAGACGGTGGTTCATAAAAAACCCTATGGTTTTTCAGAAGTTTGATGTTATAGCAGCCTTAAATGCTCTATTGCGAAAGTAAAGTTCATGCAGTCTGCAACGTTAAAAATGTTAGATGCCTTTTCTTTTTCATTATACATTAGAGCCTCGATTATCCAACTTTCTGTTATCCGACACATCGTTTTATCCGACATCTACGTGCTACCCCCCATCTCCTCACTACTGTCAGTGGCAGGAGGACTAAAAACCACGGGAGCGAAGCAGCACAGGAGGAAAACAGCTGGCAGCAGGAGAAGAGGACTGCCAGCGGAAAGGAGTTAGACAGCGGGCGGCGGTGGCAGCAGGAGAAGACCATGAGACCATGTGAGCGGAGCAGGAGAAGAGCGGCGCTGACAGTCCTCTTCTTCTGCCGCAAGCTGTCTTTTCCTCCTGTGCTGCTTCGCTCCCGTGGTCTTCAGTCTCTTCTGCGGTCGCCGGTAAGCCTGATATTTTCCGTATTATCCATAATTTTTGGTTATCAGACACGCCATCGTCCCGTTTACGTCAGATAATCGGGACTCTACTGTACTGACAAAATACCACACTGCGACAAAGTAAGTCACATTGGGAGAGTAGTGCTTCATGAAACAAAGTGCTCTATAGTTACAATACACAACACTGCCGATACAATTATACAGGTACAGTCCTTGCCCCAATCTTACACAGGGCCACAAACAGAACTATTGGGGGCCAGAACAAATTAAACGAGCAGGGCCCCCTCTGGCGCACCTGGAGTCCCTGGGGGAGGGTAGGCGAGATATGGACCTGGAGGAGTAAGAGAGCGAGAGAGAGGAGGGGCGAAGAGAGAAAATGGGGGGGGGGGGTGGGGGGGGGGGGAGAAGAGAGAAAATGGGGGGGGAAGAGAGAAAATGGGGGGGGGAGAGAGAAAATGGGGGGGGGGGGAGAGAGAGTAGGGGGGGGGGAGAGAGAGTAGGGGGAGGGAGATTAGGGGGGGTGGGAAAGAAAGTAGGGGGGTGGAGAGAGTAGGGGGGTGGAAAGAGAGTAGGGGGGAGAGAGTAGGGGGAGAGAGTAGGGGGGGAGAGAGAGTAGGGGGGGAGAGAGTGTAGGGGGAGGGAAGAGAGTAGGGGGAGGGAAGAGAGTAGGGGGGAGGGAAGAGAGTAGGGGAGAGAGTAGGGGAGAGAGAGAGTAGGGGGGGAGAGAGTAGGGGGAGGGAACAGAGTAGGGGGGAGGGAAGAGAGTAGGGGGGAGGGAAGAGAGTAGGGGGAGGGAAGAGAGTAGGGGGGGAGGGAAGAGAGTAGGGTAAAGAGAGTAGGGGGGAGAGAGAGTAGGGGGGGGAGAGAGAGTAGGGGGGAGAGGGAGTGGGGGGGGAAGAGAGAGTAGGGGGGAAGAGAGAGTAGGGGGGAAGAGAGTAGGGGGGAAGAGAGTAGGGGGGAAGAGAGAGTAGGGGGGAAGAGAGAGTAGGGGGGTAGAGAGAGTAGGGGGTAGAGAGAGTAGGGGGTAAGAGATAGTAGGGGGGAAGAGAGTAGGGAGGAAGAGAGAGTAGGGGGGGAAGAGAGAGTAGGGGGGAAGAGAGAGTAGGGGGGGAAGAGAGAGTAGGGGGGGAAAAGAGAGTAGGGGGGAAGAGAGAGTAGGGGGGAAGAAAGATGAGAGGGAGACACAAAGGGAGGGGGGGAGAGATACAGTGAAAGGGGGGCGGACAGGAGCCTACCCCCCGCCCTAGAGGATTGAGGGGGCCTATTGAGAGGCCTGTGGAGAGGGCTTGCTGAGCTGCATGCTGGAAGTTGTGCACGAAGGTGCCCGACAGGGAAGCCTGCCTTCCACCAACCTATAGTATGCTGTCTCGAGCACACCTTCCAGCAGGTTCCTTCTATGGATCAGGACACTTTGTTTGTTTGCTGGCAGGAGGCTCAGGTCCCTTTACACACCGGGCACGGGACAGGAGTCCCGGCTGTGTCCTGTACCCCAACCCCCCCCCCCCCCCTTCCATCAGCAGCTCTCACCTAACCGTTTTAGTGCCAGAGGCACAAAGAGATGACCAAGGTCTAAAGAAACAGATGTAATGGTAGGGGGTAACCTGATAAGTGTATAAGGGTTAAAAAAGTGTCAGCTCTTAAACCCAGCAACAGTAAATGCATAATCTATAAAATGCGTTAAAGAATTTATGTGTTTTTGCCTTTCCAGGAATGCCAGCAAGCAGGGATTGCTAGGGTATGAGTTTCAAGGGTTTTTTTGCAGAGAAATAGTTGGCAGAATGTGCCTGGGTAGTTGGGGTCCAGAATTGTTGGTCCCCTTAAAAATGTAACTGAGAATCATGCTTGGTTCTCAGAAACATGTAGGCACATTGTCCCGGCAATATCTCCCCTTGGAAACACTTGCGCGACTCACTGCTAGGGTTCCCTGCTTCAGCACAGCCCAGAAAGATAAATGGGGCAAAGGGATGCAAAGTGACCCTGAAACTATGAGGGGTCCCTAGGTTAAGGGGGATATCCAGTTAATGCCCAGAACCTGTATTGGGGTTCATGGGCACTCCAACCATAATTAGAAGGTTGTGAGAGGACTCAGATTCCATTCCAAGTCTCTGAGATAGGTGTTGGGAATAAAGGCAATTAAAAAATAAAGTGTAGCTTTCTATTCTATTCCCCATACCCAGAGACATAGGAAATATAAAGTATATTTTATTAATAGTTTGTTTAATATGGTATATACTGTTGTGCACGGTAAATGAGCTGGGACATTCAGAACCAATGTTCCAACAGGTTCCCAGGGCTACCAAGTTAGGTGCCAGTAAGTCTGCCACCAGAGGATAACAGGGGTGTGAAGACCATTTAGGTAGCAGGGCGGGGCTTAAGAACCCATGTCCTGGGATGAAAGGCAGTCGTCCGGGCTGCCATTTGTCTCACCAGACTTGGAGGAGCCTGACCCAGCAGTGGCATCTGAATAACAAGGGACTAAGGTGGCAAACTTCGCATGTCCTTGGCAGATTCAGATTCTCCGCTTACCCAGCTTTCCAGGCCGACAATGCTCTGATTGGCTGTAGTATTTTGTGAATGAACTCCAAAATACTATAAGAAACCTCTAAGCCAATCACCGGTAAGATTCTGAGCGCCAGAAGTAGGGCGGGTTTTTTCAAAGTGCTCTTGCGCGAACAGCAGAGCACCAGCTTCAGAAAAGTCTGTCCGTAAAATATTCTAAGTCCAGCTTTTTGTGACCAAGTTCTCAGAAAGGAACGTAGCGGTCATGGATGGGATTTCAAGCTGATTTGAGTTCCAGGACATTTGGAGCAAGTCCCGGTCAAGCACAAACTCTGTTTTAGAGTGCACAGCAGCTAACAAAGTCTAGTTTTTGACCCCAGTCCCTAAGTGTGTCTTTTCACCTGTATTTTGTGTTCTACTGTGTGTATGTCTATTTTTGTGAATAAATCTCAATTTATTTCATTACCTTGTTTTGCTCAATTTATGATCCTGGTAAAAGGTGTACAATAAACCTGGTCTCCAACAGGAACCGGAATATCAACCAGACTCCAGTTCAAAGTCGGTGTCATTGTTTCAGTACCTTTAATCCCTGTGTCACTCCTTCTGTATTTTTTGTTGTTGTTTTTAGTATTACGTAATAAATTCTGAAGACAATATTGATTAGGTTCCACTGCAAGGCTTGGAGTCCCAGTAAGCAACATTATAGGCTAAAGCTGTAAAATTCTGGGCATTATTGAAATCCCTGCTCTCTGTTTGGTTAAAATTCCAGGCATTATTCATTCAGTAATGCCCGGAATTTTTGCAGCTTATTATGTGTTTATTTCCAATGTGTTTATTTCCAGCCAATCAGCTTTCAGAACAGCTCTGAGACAGGGCAGAGGATTGGTCAGGAATAAGCAGCGTGGCAGTGACCCCATCCTCCGTGAACAGAGCTGCCAGATTCAGTTGAATTGGGGAGGGAGAGAGTGTGTGTGTGCGTGTAGAGGTGCAGCGTGTGTGTGCAGAGGTGCAGCGTGTGTGTGTGTGTGTAGAGGTGCAGCGTGTGTGTGTGTGTGTGTGTGTGTGTGTGTGTGTGTGTGTGTGTGTGTAGAGGTGCAGAGTGTGTGTGTGTGTGTGTGTGTGTGTGTGTGTGTGTGTGTGTGTGTGTGTGTGTGTGTGTGTGTGTGTGTGTGTAGAGGTGCAGTGTGTGTGTGTGTGTGTGTGTGTGTATGTGTGTGTGTGTGTGTGTAGAGGTGCAGCGTGTGTGTGTGTGTGTGTGTAGAGGTGCAGCGTGTGTGTGTATAGAGGTGCAGCGTGTGTGTGTGTGTAGAGGTGCAGCGTGTGTGCGTGTAGAGGTGCAGCGTGTGTGTGTGTGTAGAGGTGCAGCGTGTGTGTGTGTATATAGAGGTGCAGCGTGTGTGTGTGTCTGTGTAGAGGTGCAGCGTGTGTGTATATAGAGGTGCAGCGTGTGTGTGTGTAGAGGTGCAGCGTGTGTGTGGATAGAGGTGCAGCGTGTGTGTGGATAGAGGTGCAGCGTGTGTGTGGGTAGAGGTGCAGCGTGTGTGCGTGTGTGTAGAGGTGCAGCGTGTGTGCGTGTGTGTAGAGGTGCAGCGTGTGTGTAGAGGTGCAGCGTGTGTGCGTGTGTGTAGAGGTGCAGCGTGTGTGTAGAGATGCAGCGTGTGTGCGTGTGTGTAGAGGTGCAGCGTTTGTGCGTGTGTGTAGAGGTGCAGCGTGTGTGCAGAGGTGCAGCGTGTGTGCAGAGGTGCAGCGTGTGTGCAGAGGTGCAGCGTGTGTGCAGAGGTGCAGCGTGTGTGCGTGTGTGTGTAGAGGTGCAGCGTGTGTGTGTGTGTAGAGGTGCAGCGTGTGTGTATAGAGGTGCAGCGTGTGTGTGTGTGTGTGTGTGTGTGTGTGTGTGTGTGTGTGTGTGTGTAGAGGTGCAGTGTGTGTGTGTGTGTAGAGGTACAGCGTGTGTGTGTGAGTAGAGGTGCAGCGTGCGTGCGCGTGTAGAGGTGCAGCGTGCGTGCGCGTGTAGAGGTGCAGCGTGCGTGCGTAGAGGTGCAGCGTGCGTGCGCGTGTAGAGGTGCAGCGTGCGTGCGCGTGTAGAGGTGTGTGCGCGTGTAGAGGTGCGTGCGCGTGTAGAGCTGCAGCGTGCGTGCACGTGTAGAGCTGCAGCGTGCGTGCACGTGTAGAGCTGCAGCGTGCGTGCACGTGTAGAGCTGCAGCGTGCGTGCACGTGTAGAGGTGCAGCGTGTGCGTGTTAAGCTGCAGCGTGTGCGTGTTGAGCTGCCGCCACGTGACAGCCTCTGAACAAATCAATGGCAAGGTCGCTTGCGACGTCGCTGTATAGCAAAATACAACTTTCCCGGGTGACGACGGCGATGGGTGACGTCATCTGTCGCGTCGCCATCGCGCGCACTATAAAGGGGGCGGCCCAAGTCCCTTCTACAGCGCACGCCATCGTTCAAGCTCCGCTCCGCCCCTCCCCAGTCAGGCCTGTCCCAGTTACTACATTGTCGCGCATCTTTCCCCAGAGGTGCGCAACAGGTTTTCAGTCAGGCAGGGGAATTTAAACTCAGAGTTTGCGACGGAGGCATGGCCACACCCACCCCGGCGGTTCAGCCAATGAGGGCGAACCAGCCCCGTGAGGTCATGGCCACGCCCCTGCAAACCTACCGCCACGCCCCCTTCCGTCGCAAACGCTCCCACTCTCCCAGGACTGCAGATGGCGGTGCAGCGCTGTGCACGCGCCGCCCCTCCGCCAAGCGCGCGTGCAACTGAACGCACTGGGACCTCACCCTAAGTGCGGCCTAAAAAGGTATTAATGTTCATTATGGGATTTAATGCAAGGCAAATTAGATGGGTCTGCCTATTAGAGCATTGCTATGGTGTACACACAATATAGGACATGGTTTAGAAGTGTAATTACTATTTTGTAAACAGTTTTATTTAAATTATAATTGTATGTATTCAGATTGTACACATGGATTCCACTATGATTTTGTTCTAAAATTCTCTAGTTATTGTTTTTTCTGTGCCACAATCTTTTTTGTATAACTATCAGTATGTATTATATGGACACATTTACTACACACACTTTTATTCCATAAAATATTCTGGTGATGGGAATCTGTTGCCACTGAATTGGAAAATCAGCATGTGCTCCATTTTGTGCTTTTAGGCCAGGAAACAAAGCTCACTCATGTAATGCGCATATTCACCACTAGATGGAGGCTTCCTACTTAAAAATACATAATTGAAGCATAACCTCTCTCTCTGAATAGTTGATATCATTTAGTTCCCTGCTGTTCTGTAGTCTAAAATCAAGAGACTATTCTCCATTATATTATTAAAAAGTGTCACTTTCATAATGTAAGACTTGTTTGTAGGAACACATGAAATGGACCATTCAGATTTGTCTATTAAACACTGCACATGAAGACATAAGAGGCGAAAATACAACAAATACATTGCAGACTCCTGCCTTACACTGAACAATTCTGTCCAATTGTTATTACACCACGCAACTACCTAATCCCTGATTCAATGTAACTGAAAGTTAGACAATATTCACGACCAGAGTGACCACCAGCACAACATGTATGCAATTACACTGCATATTTATATATACAGCAATAAAGAAAATGACTTGGCTGTAATAACAGCACTAAAAACACCCTGTAAACATGAAGAGGCATAATTGTGATTACAGGTCATCAGTGAGGCATCAGGAAAACCTTTCAGAAACTAGCTAACAATATATTTGGATTGTGAAAGCGCATACATTCAGTTTGCCAAACAAAACATTGCTTGACAGTCACTTGCAACTCATTTCCTTTCAGGGAGGATGGAAGACCTGTATTTATTTACAGTACAATATTGATGATAACCAAGGTGGTCTCCATCTCTTGTTGTCCTTTTAGTGTTTTAAAGTGTCTCCTCTGTGCTACCTACTAATCATGGTGCGGGCGTACCATCATCTAAAAAACAACTGGGTTATTTTGTGTTGCAAACGGATACAAATTAGTAGTTGATATATAGTGCATAGTAACACTTAAGAGCTGACAATGAGAATTGTGTTGCTTATCCCTGCCAATTAAGATTTGTACTATTGGTGTAACAAATACCACCGACCACAAGAACCAAATCTAATAATAAAGTTAATCACAGCTACGCAATCAACAAAAATAGAAAACACATGAAAGCAACAATACTACATTCCTATTTTTCTTATTTTATATGTAAAGCATGTGACAATGTATAACTTTACATTCTTACCTAAGATGACAAATCGTTTTGGTGCTCCTGTTTTAAATCTGTAAAAATCCTGATTGTGTGACTAACTAAATGGCCGCCTTCTGACTGTGCTGCAGTCAGTGAAATGCTACAACTGCAATGTAACCTATTCCCAAGTGTAGCACATTGTTACATCTTTCAGAGCAATACACAGTCTGCTGTTGGGAACACAGCAACAGATGTGTGTGATACTTTGTTGCCAAAGGCAGAGCTCATAAAGGTGTCTCAGACACCTGTTTCAATAGAGGGAGTGGATTTTACTTTCTAAGGCCTCGTTCATGGTGCAGGCTTCGGAGGGAGGGCGTGCTGCCGTGCGTGCTGCCGTGGGACACAAAGTATTCAAATTGAATACTGGTTGTCAGGGTAGCAGCTGCACTGTCTCCGAAGTACGGAGTTGACGCTGGCTACAGTTTCAATAAACAAAAAATTCGTTTTTTGAAGCTGCAGCAGCGTCACTGGGACCGAGGCAGCCAATGAAATCATTCTTGAGAATGATTTCATGACTGCAACTTGGATCCCTAACCTGCCGTCTGTAGCCCCGCCCCCTCAACTCCTGAAAAAGTCTGCTGGGGAGGATGAACACACATCGCCCAGCAGACTGCCGCCCTCCCTCCCGAACGCCCTCCCTCCAACTCCTGCCTCTGGCACCCTGAACGAGGCCTAAATTGTTGCTGTACCAAGCAAAGAACTCAGAATTATTTTTAAAAGAAATGATGCAAAATCCAAAACAAGCACGAAAACAAAAATGTAGAAAAAGAAAAGGAAGGGGAAAAGTAGTAAATGAAATAAACACTTTTTGGTTGTATATTATGGTTTGTATAGCGAAACCCTACCCTAATCATTTACAACTTTTCAATAAGCTGCCTAACCAGTTAATACACACAATTGGATACTTTAATAACAATGCCTAAACCCACAAAATGACTACACAAACAAAGGATATGATTGTAAAATGTACAAAAATTCCTGCAAAAATATAACAGTAGGAAAAGGAATATGAGAAAGTATACTCAATCGCATGCGCCTTCATACCACATAAATGAATAGAGTTTATAAGCAGATGTTTTTGGCTAAAATTATATATTGTGTACCTCTTTGTAGCTCGTTATGCATGCTTGTCCTTATATGTACAGTATGTAACGGTTTACATCATTATCAAATCTCCGTACCCCACTGCAGAATAATTGGGCGCTTTAGAAATAAATGATATTACAAGGTGCAGTCAAAAAAAGTGGGGGGAAAAATTTGTAATAATTATTTGTTCATTTGCTCATAAGAAATGAAGGCTACTAAAAAAACAGTAGTAACCATTTTTGGCAAATCCTCTGGAACCTTCTGTCACAAACTAGAGAAACCATGTTTCAAAACAAACATATTTGAAAAGATAATAGTTATGAACACATGAAAATGACTTACTAAAGAATGCCAGCATGAAGATGCCATCATTTCCAACTCTCAGCTGATCAGCATCACTGAAGTCATCCCGTGGTGGGTATTCTTCTTCCTGTTTGAATACATTGTCAATATGTCAGTAGTGCATATGTATCTGCTGTGTGAAAACAGTGGGGAATGAAAAGCATATTCATATGGGTCAATAAAAACACAGACATTTAGGCCATTACAAACTAGATATTGGTTGTTACAAAAATATTCGATAGCCATTTGGAAGTACAGATAACTAAAACATAAATGTTTCTACAGCCCTTGTTTTTTTTTTTTTTATGTAAATAGAATGAATAAATAGCAAGTAATTTTATTTATTTTTTATTTTTTAAACCCCCATTGAAATACTAGGCTAATCAAAAAGTATTTATTTAGAGATGGATTCTTTTCAATTCTAGGATACTGAAACTGTAAAAAAAAAAAAAAAACACACCTCTCTCTAAGCAGAATTTGCTCCCTGTTGAGAATCTGAACTTATTAACCACAACTGGGAAAATATAGGCAGCAACCTCCATTTCAGAACACACAGAATCTGATAGTTCTACACCTCATCTCTTTCTGCCGCAAGCAAGTCTTGTTTGAGACTGGCATGAAAATAGTTGCCATGTACCTTTTTAATTTAGGATACAAGAGGCTCTATCGTAATGACAATGTAATGACAATTTTAGCAATATTACTTTCCTTCCATTTTTATTTAACATACAGTCAAGTCTTCCAGCAGTAACTTTAACAAATGAGGAATATTATCAAATAATGCCACAACATTTTGTTCACCAAGAAATGCCTTTAAGCACATGACAAAAATCACAGCAACATTATTACCAACAGAGCCAAGAAATACAAAGAAATGCAGGTATACTCTGTTTATTTCAATATACAGTATATGCAAAAACATTTCAGGTATGTCAGGGATATCCAATCTTAACAGTATAATGTAAGCCTACTCTGTACATATAGCACTTCTAATTAATGCACAGGCAAACACACGATATGCCGATAGCATTGGGGGGAGGGAGGTGAACCTGCAAAATACACACAAACACAAAAATGTTTGTCTCTGTGAATTGAACATAAATCTGAAAAAATTATGAACTGTAAATTTGTGTATTTTTATTATTTTAATATTCTGTTTATTTTAGCTGCTAATTTTGTAATTAAAATTAAAACGTTCTTTAATATATGTACTAATAAGTAAGTGTTTCAATTATTCATACATTCCATGAGGAATAAAATGTAAATGAGTTGACAGTTTTCAAATAGCCAGTTCATTGTGTTTGTCCACTATAACTTTTGAGTTTCATAGGGATATTACTTGTTGGAGTCTCCTCTTATAGACCAGAACATGGAAACGTTACCAATACTGCACCATATTTATTTCCAGGGGGATGAAGTTTATCCCAAAATGTGCATTTAACAAGGTGGCTTTATGACAGATACATTAAGAGAAAGCCTCCAAAGTCATTGAATATATAAATTATGAATATGATTAAGCACTTCAATGTATTGAAGACTTCTTATAGATCGTGGAAATACAACATGCCATTGGTTATTTTTTTATTGTTTTTGTTATATCTTTTTTTGTAGGGAAGCAAGGAGGACTTAGAAAATCTAGAAATGACAAAGGAATTATCCAGAACTAAATAATAAAACAAATGTTTAAAGTGTCTTGCGGCGGCCTGAGGTGAGGTCTGGGACGGTGCTTAAAGTGGTGCAGGCTGCCGACACCATGCTCCGCCGCCCACAGGACACGATGTCTTGGTGTAGGTAGGAAGTGGTAACGGGGGTGCACCCGCCGGGTGCGGGAGATGGCGCGGGGGCGAGCAGTGGTGGCTGCACGGTCGCTGGCGGGCTGGGGGAGGCGGGGAGCCCCCTGCTCGGATCGCGGCCTTTTCTCTCTCCCCTGCCCCCCCTCCAGTCACTCACATCCGTTTCTGCCTCTGTTATCCAGTGCGTGTGTGGGTATAGAGGAGAGAGTGTGTGAATCAGTGGCTGTGTGTGTGTGTGTATAGGGGAGTGTGTGAGTATAGGGGAGTGTGTGTGTATAGGGGAGTGTGTGTATCAGTGGCTGTGTGTATAGGGGAGAGTGTGTGTGTATGTATCAGTGGGTGTGTGTAGGGGAGAGAGTGTGTATGTGTATGTGTGTGTGCGTGTGTGTGTGTGTATCTGTGTGTGTGTGTGTATAGGGGAGAGAGTGTGTGTATGTATGTGTGTGTGTGTGTGTATAGGGGAGAGTGTGTGTGTGTGTGTGTGTGTGTGTGTGTGTGTGTGTGTGTGTGTGTGTGTGTGTGTGTGTGTGTGTGTGTGTGTGTGTGTGTGTGTGTGTGTGAATAGGGGTGTGTGTGTGTGTGTGTGTATGTATCAGTGGGTGTGTGGGGGTGTGTGTGTGTGTGTGTAGGGGATAGTGTGTGTGTGTGTGTATCTCTGTGTGTGTGTGTGTGTGTGTGTGTGTGTGTGTGTGTGTGTGTGTGTGTGTGTGTGTGTAGGGGACAGTGTGTGTGTATCTGTGTGTGTGTATAGGGGAGTGTGTGTGTGTGTGTGTATGGGAGTGTGTGTGTATATCAGTGGCTGTGTGTGTGTGTGTGTATATCAGTGGCTGTGTGTGTGTCTGTGCTGCCTCTGTTATCCAGTGCGTGTGTGGGTATAGGGGAGAGAGTGTGTGTATCAGTGGCTGTGTGTATAGGGGAGAGTGTGAGTGTGTGTATGTATCAGTGGGTGTGTGTGTGTAGGGGAGAGAGTGTGTATGTGTGTGTGTGTGTGTGTGTGTGTGTGTGTGTGTGTGTGTGTGTGTGTGTGTGTATGTGTATAAGGGAGTGTGTGTGTGTGTGTGTGTGTGTGTATCTGTGTTTGTGTGTGTATATAGGGGAGTGTGTGTGTGTGTGTGTGTGTGTGTGTGTGTGTGTGTGTGTGTGTGTGTGTGTGTGTGTGTGTGTGTGTGTATAGGGGAGAGTGTGTGTGAATCTGTGTGTGTGTATAGGGGAGTGTGTGTGTGTATAGGGGAGAGTGTGTGTGAATCTGTGTGTGTGTATAGGGGAGTGTGTGTGTGTATAGGGGAGTGTGTGTGTGTGTGTGTGTGTGTGTGTGTGTGTGTGTGTGTGTGTGTGTGTGTGTGTGTGTGTGTGTGTGTGTGTGTGTAGGGGAGTGTGTGTGTATAGGGGAGAGTGTGTGTGAATCTGTGTGTGTGTATAGGGGAGTGTGTGTGTGTATAGGGGAGTGTGTGTGTGTGTGTGTGTGTGTGTGTGTGTGTGTGTGTGTGTGTGTGTGTGTGTGTGTGTGTGTGTGTGTGTGTGTGTAGGGGAGTGTGTGTGTATATATATATGGGAGAGAGTGTGTGTGTGTATCAGTGGCTGTGTGTGTATAGGGGAGTGTGTGTGTGTGTGTGTGTATGTATCAGTGGGTGTGTGTGTGTGTATGTGTATAGGGGAGAGAGTGTGTGTGTGTGTGTATGTGTATAGGGGAGTGTGTGTGTGTGTATGTATCAGTGGGTGTGTGTGTGTGTATGAGTATAGGGGAGAGAGTGTGTGTGTGTGTGTGTGTGTGTGTGTGTGTGTGTGTGTGTGTGTGTGTGTGTATATATATATATATGTAGGGGAGTGTGTGTGTGTGTGTGTGTGTGTGTGTGTGTGTGTGTGTGTGTGTGTGTGTGTGTGTGTGTATAGGGGAGTGTGTGTGTGTATCTCTGTGTGTGTGTATAGGGGAGAGAGTGTGTGTATCTCTGTGTGTGTGTATAGGGGAGAGAGTGTGTGTATCTGTGTGCGTGTATAGGGAAGTGTGTGTGTGTGTGTGTGTGTGTGTGTGTGTGTGTGTGTGTGTGTGTGTGTGTGTGTGTGTGTGTGTGTGTGTGTGTGTGTGTGTAGGGGAGTGTGGGTGGGTGTGAATATATATATGGGAGAGAGTGTGTGTTTGTATCAGTGGCTGTTGTGTGTATAGGGGAGTGTGTGTGTATATATCAGTGGCTGTGTGTGTGTGTGTGTGTGTGTGTGTGTGTGTGTGTATCAGTGGCTGTGTGTGTGTCTGTGCTTGCCAGCAGTGGCTGTGTCTGTTCAGGTCTAACTGTGTGGGTGTCTGTGCGTGGTCAGTGTCTGTGTTGGTCTGTCTGTGCGAGTGTCTATAGGTCAGTGAAAGTGTGCGACTGTGCAGGTCAGAGAGAGAATGGGGACGGGGGGAAGAGAGAGAATAGAGGGGATTGGGAGAATATATGAAATCTGTATGGACATTCATAACTGTTTTATTTTACCTATAGGCGATACATTTTTTAGTGGGTCACGAAGGAGAAGTTCAAAAATAACCGGGTCGCGTTTGGGAAACACTGGCTTAGAGGATTTTGTAGGACACTTGCTGGTAGTGCTAGGTACTACCATAACTAGGTAATGGTGAGAATCTTGCTGTGATCATTTCAACTAATTATTACCATTGTGTAAACACATGTGGAGTTAAAAAGTAAGGGGTGTTTATTTATTTTTAGGACTGAACAAGCAACAGCTTAGTATTAAGAACACTGCCTTTTGCAAGTTGTAAATCCAGACTGGAACTCAGTGTCAGTCTTCTGTCATTCTGGGCAAGTCACTTTATCTCCCCATGAATCAGGCACCAACAGTAGATTATAAGCTCGTCAAGCAGGGACTTAATGTAAACACAAAAAACAAAACTGTGCGCTACTACCTAACTACCTATAAAGTTTAAATGTATAAATATATACAGTGCAGTGACTATACCATCAATTTAGTGATAAAAAATTAAACCACAACTCCCACAGTGAGATAGTTAAACATTAAATAATAAGTGCCACATAACCGTGTTGGGGATAATGGCGTCTGCAGCTGTAAACGCAGGGGTGGCTCAGCACCCCACACACACTAAGAGAAGGGAAACAAAAGAAAACAGCGCACAACGCCAAATAGTGAAGCAAATTCAACAATATATTATAGAATTAAAAAGGGGGTAATATATCTGCGTACATAAAAAAGGTTGGTAAAAGGCATGTAGTGTGTATCACACTGTTTACCACTCGGCTGTTAGCTGTAGATTCAGGTGCTTGCTTCCCTCTGCTGCTGCAGCTCAGTTGATTCTGACACATAGACAAAGGCCAATGTAAGCAGATATAAGGCAATAGAATGTTACATCCAACTAGTTTCGTAGAATTAACTACTTCTTCTCTGAAGAAGTAGTTAATTCTACGAAACTAGTTGGATGTAACATTCTATTGCCTTATATCTGCTTACATTGGCCTTTGTCTATGTGTTGGCCTGTCCTGTTTTTATTTCATCCTGTGTGCTGTTTTGGACACTTGTGAGAGACTCTGTAAGACTGTTCAAACTTCCCTATTGAATCCACCACTGCTGCGAAGACAGCAGCAAGCTGCGTTTTAACCTCTCTGCAGAGGATACACCTGCCAAGGTACAGGAGCAGCTTCATATCGGCTAGGAAGCAGGAGCGATTTCACCGAGCCCCAGTACCAGCTGCTGAACCTGGATGCATGAAGGGAAATCCCCTTGGGAGTGAAAAGACTGACGTCCTGCCCCAGAATCAACTGAGCTGCAGCAGCAGAGGGAAGCAAGCACCTGAATCTACAGCTAACAGCCGAGTGGTAAACAGTGTGATACACACTACATGCCTTTTACCAACCTTTTTTATGTACGCAGATATATTACCCCCTTTTTAATTCTATAATATATTGTTGAATTTGCTTCACTATTTGGCGTTGTGCGCTGTTTTCTTTTGTTTCCCTTCTCTTAGGGACTTAATGTGCCTGCAAAATGCTATGTACAGCATGGTGTGTACATCAGAAATGTATTACAAATACAAAACCACTGCACTACAATATTTAGAATAATGGGTCAGCTGATTAGCAACGTAACGGCACCGACATATAGAAAGAAATAGGCAGGTTTCTCATTTTCTTAGCATGTTAAATATATGTTCTCCACAACTGCAAAAAAATATTGAGCACTAGCTGAGAGACCCGGCGTTGCCCGGGATGTAATTTTGGGGGGGCGGACGACAGGGTTGGGCTTCCCCCGGGTGACTGACTGAATGGGTGGGTGACTGAATGGGTGGGTGACTGACTGAATGGGTGGGTGACTGACTGAGTGGGTGGGTGACTGACTGAGTGGGTGGGTGACTGACTGAGTGGGTGGGTGACTGACTGAGTGGGTGGGTGACTGACTGAGTGGGTGACTGACTGAGTGGGTGACTGAGTGGGTGGGTGGGTGACTGAGTGAGTGGGTGGGTGACTGAGTGAGTGGGTGGGTGGGTGACTGAGTGAGTGGGTGACTGAGTGAGTGGGTGGGTGAGTGAGTGGGTGACTGAGTGAGTGGGTGGGTGAGTGGGTGGGTGACTGAGTGAGTGAGTGGGTGACTGAGTGAGTGGGTGACTGAGTGAGTGAGTGGGTGACTGAGTGAGTGAAAGTGGGTGACTGAGTGAGTGAAAGTGGGTGACTGAGTGAGTGAAAGTGGGTGACTGAGTGAGTGAAAGTGGGTGACTGAGTGAGTGAAAGTGGGTGACTGAGTGAGTGAAAGTGGGTGACTGAGTGAAAATGGGTGACTGAGTGAAAGTGGGTGACTGAGTGAAAGTGGGTGACTGAGTGAAAGTGGGTGACTGAGTGAAAGTGGGTGACTGAGTGAAAGTGGGTGACTGAGTGAAAGTGGGTGACTGAGTGAAAGTGGGTGACTGAGTGAAAGTGGGTGACTGAGTGAAAGTGGGTGACTGAGAGAAAGTGGGTGACTGAGTGAAAGTGGGTGACTGAGTGAAAGTGGGTGACTGAGTGAAAGTGGGTGACTGAGTGAAAGTGGGTGACTGAGTGAAAATGGGTGACTGAGTGAAAGTGGGTGACTGAGTGAAAGTGGGTGACTGAGTGAAAGTGGGTGACTGAGTGAAAGTGGGTGACTGAGTGAAAGTGGGTGACTGAGTGAAAGTGGGTGACTGAGTGAAAGTGGGTGACTGAGTGAAAGTGGGTGACTGAGTGAAAGTGGGTGACTGAGTGAAAGTGGGTGACTGGGTGGGTGTGTGGGTGACTGAGTGAGTGGGTGACTGAGTGGGTGACTAAGTGAGTGGGTGGGTGACTGAGTGAGTGGGTGGGTGACTAAGTGAGTGGGTGGGTGGGTGAGTGGGTGAAAGTGGGTGACTGGGTGAAAGTGGGTGACTGGGTGAAAGTGACTGGGTGACAGTGCGTGGGTGGGAGACGGTGGGTGACTTACCTTGACCCCGTGGCATCTGGCTGGGGCAGGAGGTGAGTTCGGGAAGCTGGCGGGGGCAAGAGTGGCCGGAGGCCCGCGCCGCGCTTACCCTCCGTCTGGGAGCCGGTGCATGTGAGGAGGCCCGCGCCGCGCTTCCCCTCCGTCCGGGAGCCGGCGCACGTGAGGGGGAGTGCAGGAGGCCCGGGCCGCGCCACGCTTTTCCTCGTTGTGACCGAGGGGGGAGGAGCCTGGAGTTTGCTGCTGAGCAGGAGGGCCGCGGTTCCCCTCTCCGGGAGCGGCGCACGGTGAGGGTGATGGTGCGGCTGGGGATGTTGCGGAGCGTGGGGATTTGGGTGAGGTGGGGAGGGGGGAGAGAGTGAGGGGCACCGGGAGAGGAGGGGCACCGGGAGAGGAGGGGGGGGGGGGTGTGGAAGGTGAGCTGCGGTCCAACTGACGGGGGAGAGTGAGGCCAAGCAACAGAGTGTGAGTGTGTGTTTGGTCACTCCGCCTCAGGCCAATGAGAGGTGTGGGGGCGGGCGGCCCAAGGGACCAATGAGATTTCCCCTAGGGACACAGGAAGATGCAGACAGGCATACAGTGCTTTCACAAATATATAATAAGATGTAGTTGGACAACATTAAAGCTCGTTTAAAATATATACCCTTCACGTGGTGTTCTTGATTTGTCTCCACAGTAGAGTTTTGTTCATTTCTCTTTTTCCTTTTACATTATTGTTTTTTTACTGTTTGAATCATCCTCAAAATATTTTGAGTTCATAATGCAGCATTTGATGAAAAGCAAGAAAGCTTCATAATGTCACTACTGTGGTAAAGTCAGGTTCCATCGCACAGTCCAGAGTATGAATTAAGGGCATTCCAGTGAAGATTATATGGCTCAAAACGCAGCAGGAAAAATATATTTTAAAAAAGTATACCACTTTAAAAAAAAAAAAAAAAAAAAAAGTTTTTTGAAAACTATGGTCTAATCTATGGGGGTTATTTTGGGACTGGTCTTTTCATTAATAATCTCACACAGCGCATTATGCAAAAATAGAGAGTGAGGGGTGCTTTCTAAGTAACTTGTGTGTTATGGACATTACCACAAGAGGACTCCTATTCCTAATCTTCAAAGACGGTAACTCAGGTTTCAGATCAGTCCCAGGGCTGGGACAAGTCCCTTCATATTCCTCTGTGAAGCATGTAAAATGTTATGCTGCATATACAATCAGTGCCATTTAATAAAAATTAGCATTACTATGTAACAATCATTATTGAACAATTCATATAAAAGTCATTCCATACGAGAAATAGACAGAATGAAATAGGAATAGTTAGCTTCACAGCATAGAATGCATTATCAAAATCTAGACTAGGTAAAATTGTTCCATACCTCTGAAGGACTGAGGAATATTTCATCAAACAGACTTCTAGACTCTCTAATTTGGCCGTGCTAAGCATGTAAAACAAAGACAAGATAAAAAGGACTGAAGCAAAGATGTTAAAGGCCATCAACTAGACAGAATAAACATTTTACAAGTTTCCAATCCTCCAAGCTGTTTTGCTAAAATTCAAGTGAAGATGCAGTACCACATAATACCAGAGTGAATGAATATCACTGATGGGTTTCATATGCTAAAAATAAGTGTTTTATATATTTAATTAAAAAGAAAAGGGAAAAAAAAAATCTGAAGGCAAAATCAGATTTATGGACACTCGCGGTTTTGAAGGTAAATTGAGAAAAATAATGACAATGGAGAGATAGTGGAAAAAGGAAATATTACTCACCGATAATTTATTTTCTCATGGTCCCTCCATGGCAGGGCATGACAGGAGGGATATGCTCTCCCACCCAAAGGTAGGACATACGTCTGACCCGTTTGAGGTCTTAGAAAGCCCCTTCTATGCCTCTCTCTCTCATTTATATGTCTAGCCAAGCTCAAAAACATACATAGAATTCCATAAAAGAAAATAGAAAATGGTAGAACATGCGAGAAAGAAAATGCACAGTGAAATCTGCTTAAAAAAACAATATAGAGTTGGGAACTAGGCACATTCTGTCAAGGAGGCACCAGAAGAAAATAAATTGGAGAGTAAAATGTACGTTCTCTTCCATTCTTCCATGTCAGGGCATGACATGGGGGAATATACAAAAGCAATTCTCGTGAGGGAAAAATAAAAAATGGGTTGGGCAAATTAGTGATACCACCACCTGGAGGACCTTCCTTTGCAAATTTGTTCTCCGGATGCAGGTTTCGTAGCCCAGGATATTGCTACTGCTCTGGTAGAATGAGCCTTTAATTAAATTGGTAGTGAGTTTGTCGATGCCCTATATGTCTTTTTGATGGAGGGCCTTGATCCATCTGGCTATCACAGTCTTTGTTGCCGTTATCTTCTGTTTCCCTGCAGAGAGGATGAATACATTTCTTTATCATCTACAAAACTGTCCAGTCAATATATGCCTTGAGAACTCGAACCACATCTAAAGTGTGCAGATATTCTTCCTTCTGATTCTTGGAGTTTGGGCAGAAGAAAGGTACCACTATTTCTCCATTAATGTAAACTCCACCTTTGCACGGAAAGTTAGGTACTGTCCTGAGAATAGCATTGTCTTCATGGAAAATGCAAGAAAAATAAAATAAAAAATATGGGGGTCACAAGACAATGCACTAAGTTGACTCACTCTTCTTACCAAGTGATAGCCATGAGAAAAGACGGCCTTCAATGTTAACCATCCCTGCTGGAATTGGATCGTATAATTTTATGATTCTGTGTTTTATTCCTCATGCCTGGTGATCTCAGTGTCTGGGAAAAAAAAGGAGATGGCATTTGATGTTGTGTTTTTTTTGCCATGAGATCTATTGATAGCTGTACAAATCTGTGAACAATATTTACGAAAATTCCTTGCTCCAGAGACCAAACCCCTGGGTCTATAATATTTTTGCATAAAAACACAGCTCGACATTCTGGTGTCCTGTGATATGAACCATCAAATAGCTGTGATATGGTGTTCTGCCCATCTGTTACGTCTTGCAAATGTTCTTGGGGCTTGAGGGATTCTCCCCAATTGTTTATATAAGCAACCACTGTGATAGTTAGCGTGTATCTTGACTGGAAGACCCTTCAGATGATAGAACAATGTCGAAAGCACCTTGAAGATCACGCCTCTCCAGAATGTTGATATATGTTGCTTCAGTTGAGGACTAAATCCCTTGGATGAATGTTTCCTGCTAGTTGGCACCCCATCCTGAAGAGCTTACGTCTGTTAGAAGAACCCAACTGATCGAGCCTAATGATTTGCACCATCTCAGTGACCCATGAGTCACTGGAATGAGAGGTACTCTATAATTTATGAATGACTGCTTTCGCCCTGAATCTGGCTCTTAGCAGGATACTGTTCATATATGGGACTAAACATATTTGTTGCCTACTGTAGTCACTCATGACCACTACTGTATATCTGTGAAAACCTTGAGGGGCTGAGGAGGGGCCAAAGGAAAGAGCTGCGAACGGATAATGCTGGCTCATGATGTTGAATCGGATACATTTTGTGAATGGATAAGTATATGTCATAAGCATCCTTGAGGTAAACGACTGCTAAAAAGTCTCCCCTTCTGATATCTACGATCGATCTGATGGATTCCATCTCGAAGTGTGTCTTCTTGATTAATTTGTTCAAGCCCTTCAGGTTGAGCACTGGACTAAAGGATCCCTCTTTCCTTGGTACCAGAAAGAGGGTAGATTAGAACCTTGACCCTTCTGATCCATGGGTACCTCTAAGATCACCTGATGTTTCACTAGATCTCTTAAGCACTGATAAAGAGATTGTAATTTCTGAGGATCTTGGGGCATGGACGGTTGAAGGAATCTTGAATGCAGGGGTGTCTTTAAAAATTCTGTGGCATAACCACTCATGACGACTTGGAGTGCTCAGCAACTGGTTGTTGATTGGATCCAAATCTCCTTGAAACACTTTAATCTGTCCCAAGTGCAACTGTGTTCAAGAAGGGGATAAGCAATTGAGGGGAATTTCAGAAAGGCATTTCTGGAAAAGGATTGACTGTCTTCCTCTGCCAGTGAACCTCGACATCCTACCTTCTTGCTGGCAATTGGTCTTGGTCCTTTAAAAGACCTGTAACCTCCAAAGAGGACTGCCTGTAACCTCTGGATGACTTAGTAAAATTATGTTATCTATATTGAGGAAAGATGGTTCCTTTGCCACTGCCAGCAACCCCCAATTCCATGATTCTGGCGATTATGGTCTCCAGCTATGGGCCAAAAAGCGCTTTTCCTAGGTAAGACAGGCATCAACTTGTTCTTTGACGAAACGTCTGCAGACCAGAGTTTGAGTCAGAGATCTCTCTGCGTGGCTAAAGACATTGCAGAGGATCCAACGAGCAATTTGATTGTGTCCAATGAAGCATCGCATGATATCCAATGAATCCAACATGATAGAAATACTATTATAAAAAGGACTGCACTATTTGTATCTATTGCTTTCTGAACGGTGGAGAACAAGATCGTCATTGCTCTTACCAGGGAGGATGATACAACCATGGACTTGAGGGAAGCTCCTAATTTCAAATACAATCTTTTTGCCAGACCATCTATTATCTTGACTATAGGATTCCTGAAAGACGCTGTCTCGTCTAGGGGGATAGTCATCCTCCTAGTCAGTATAGATACTGTGACTCTGGGTGGATTGAAACAATCTTCATCTTGTTGTGAATGGGTACATGCAATTAAACTTAATTGTCGCCACTTTCAGTCCAGGCATTTCGAATTGCACGATACTAAATCTTTTAATAACTCATGGACCAGAAAGGTTTTGGTTTTCTTCTTTTATCAACAGAAAATCCTATCCTAGATCTTTTTCTTCTGGTAGCACAAGAGTCGATGACATTTCATTAATAAGCTCGTCTAAACTGTCAAGATAAAAGCTGGCATGCTCTTCTCTGACAGCTTACACTACTGAGGAAGAGTGGAGGTATAGGTCTGACATACCTTCACGCTCCGAATACGAACCAGAGAAGTCAGATTCTGCTTCATAGGGCGCGCAAAATGTCAATGTCCCGTGGCGCACTCTTGGACCCAACAAGACAGCTCCGATAAGAGAATCTTTAAATGTTTTGCGCGGGACCGCTACACTGCCTAGGTCGTCCATTCCGCCAATTATGTACTGCTCGGGACATTTAAAACTGCAGTTATCTGAGATGGTTTGTTGTCAGAGCAGGCGGTTGGGCGCGGCATTGACATTTTGTGCTGCGAAGTCTGATGCAGTTGGGTGCCCTGCGGCCAGGTGTCTCACCGGCGGTGACCGAGCACCGGTGGCCAAACTATCTAGACCGTGAAGAGAACCTGTGTATGGAATCCGCTCCTGGCTTTGATTCTAGCCTTGCAGATCACTGCAGTTTACAATGTCTCCCTCTGGCAATCAATAGCACATGTGCTGCCTCTCATTGCAGCTTCCACCTGTGCATGCAATTACTGCAGTCCTGCCTCAGTGCGCTCATTGGAGGAATGCTCTCATACCTCTCTCCTGTGATTGGTCCGCTGGCCTTCTTATACTATTCTCTCACACTGCATCAGTGCCGAGCATAATACTTTGTCATAGGATGCAACTGTGTTTGCAACAAGCTGCCTGTTTGGCCGTCCTGTTCTTGTATCTTGTTCCCAGATCTGGTTCCTGTTCTTTGTTCCTGGGGCCTGCTGTAAATGTCCATTGCAGAGGCCATGTCCTGGTTTCTGTGCTGAAGCGTTGGATCCCCAGCATTATCCTTCAGCTCCCTGTTCCCCGAGGCCTGCTGCCTTTCCCATAGCAGAGGCCTGCCTTCTGAGTCCTGAGGTCTGCTGCTCGCTCTACTCGCAGAGGCCCGTTTTGGACTTCTGTGCTGAAGCACTGGTTTGCCAGTGCTGCCTTGCGGTGTGCCTACTCTGGTCTGCCTTCTCCCTTTGCAGTAACCGGTACCATGGGCCGTTCCCGCTCCTCGCACAGAGGCCACTCCTGCGCTGCTGCTGCTGCTCCTAAGCTGAAGCGGAGCGCACCTGACTTCCCGTTGCCGAACCCCTGCTTGGATATCGATGTTGCTACTGTCTCCAACCCTGGCCCCGCTATGAACGACTACGAACTGCGCAATCCAGAACCGGCTGTGCGGCCTAAGGTCGGTGAATTCACATCCCCACCTCAGCCCCGCGGTCCGGTCCCGGTTTGTGGCGAGCACGTCCGTTACACCTGCCCCTGGAACATTCTCTCAGCCTCAAGGAGTAATAAATGGCACCTGGAGGGGGGTAGTGCAGGGTGAAGGCGATACATGGCTGAACGCCTGCACCAGTGGAAGCCTAGGGCAGCACAATAGCTGCTCTGTAGAGTGAAAGTAACCAAGGTCCTCCTTTAGTGTAAGACACAGACAACTGACCTGAGAGGCATAGGAGGGGCTTCTAAGACCTTATACAGGTCAGAAATCTGTACTATACAGAGGACCATATCATTACCATCTTGTCATGCGCAGACATGGAGGGCTGGAAGAGAAAAGGGAAGTAAACATCATTCTAAACGTCAAACTACAATATTAACATTGACAAGATCATATTAAAAACATTTTTTATTTAAAAAGCACTTTTTTTTCTAAAAGACAAACATCTAGTTTTAACCTGTTAAATGTATCTTTGCTGGTAGTTAAAACTGGTCCTACAGTACGTAGGATTGAACATGCAACTGAAAAGGCCAAAAAGGTGACAAACTAATTTTAAAAGAGCTGCTGAAAAAGATATCTTCTATAAACATTGAACAAAAAGAAAATTGTAGTTTGTACATTAAAATATAGTGATGGGCGGAACAAAAAGACAGACTTCCATTTCTTCTGTAAAAGAAGGTATTCCAAAATGTATGTGCATAAAGTCCTACAGTGCCTAACTTTAATAGTATTACCACGTGCTGCTGAACATTTTCATACAAAGTTCTAGTAGCCGTATTGGTCTTTGAGAATTGTAGATTTATCATATAGATGTGTCCTGCTTCATTTGCTGGATTCCTATGCTTTGAAATCCCATCATTACCTATGTCTGGTATAGTTGATGTGGGACATTATGTTTGTATATATGGAGCCACCAACAAAAATCTTCGGCTCAGGAAAAATTAAACCCCTCTGTGGTGTCTGTTTATATGTTTTTTTCAAGTTGACAACGTCATTACCTGAGAATGTACTTATGACGCAGGACACATCTAGCCACACCCGACAAAGCATCTGGTAAAACGGTGTTCCTATGTGGTTGGACTCCACAGACGCTTGGCAATCATTACCTGTCTCTTAGGATGTCAGTTTGCAGAATGCCGTGTGATGTTTCCATAAGCCTGTGGATATGCGGCTCAGTGTTTAACGATTCACTATTCTGGACTATCAAACTGCCATCATTTTTTGTATTCACAAAACACTGACTTATGCTATTTGCCTCCATTACTGTCAACACATTAATAGAAAAAAAAATTCTGGCTGCCATATGTTCATCTGGGCAATATCAGTTTACCGTTGCACACTGCACTTTATTATACCCGGGTATACTGCGACTGACTTCAGAATTCCCGACTGGGGACTCCCTGGAGACACAAGGTTATCGATTAATTTACGGCCTTTCAGAGTATTTATTTGGGCCGTTAATTACTTGGGGAGTCGTCTTTTTGTTTTTAGCGGTTTTTAATATTGTTAGATTATGTATTTTTCAATAAATTGATCTGTGATATTTTTACTTTGATTGCCCCACACTTTAGATTTCTCTCCTCTCCTTTGTGAGGTATCAACTTGGTATTTGTTTACAATTTAAACCAGTAGCCAACAGTCATCACAATTCAAATTTTTTTTAAATCTAAACAAAAATACATAGAAAATTTAATAGACAATGCATTGGCTATTACTGTATTCATCTGTACCCACAGATTAATATATTAGCAGTCAATGGGGAATGAAAAACAAAGACAAATCCACTGAAAAAAAACCTGTAAAAATAAAAGTACATACATTCAATATTTCTCTTAATGTACCTTTAGAAGTGTTGGCCCTCCGAATCCAGGCGAATCAGGAAGCTCTCGTCAGTTAACGTCACGAAACACAATCCAACGCCATCCACTGAGAAGATCGTGGCCAGGTAACAAAATTCTTCTTTCTTCATTTGTGACAATTTCTTTAATTTCTTTATCTTCTGTCTTCTTCTTTCAATCCAATAGCCCCATATTAAAGCCACGGTGTTGACATGTCTGCTTCTTGAGCTCAAATGAGCCGTCATGGCCTTAAATATGGCCCATGACGTCACATTTAATTGGCAAATGGTTCTCACGGCTGTGAAAATCATGTGTCTTTTTTTTTTTTGGGTGACGTCATGCAAAAGGGACTGAAGCCAGCCAATCACAATGGCTGTGCTTCATTTCCCTTTAACATGACGTCACCAAATCCAAAATGGCTGCCCTCACGTGGTACTTCAGCCAATCAGATTGTGAGAAATATAGCCCCAAATCTGATTGGTTGTAGCAGACCATGTGACTCCCTTTGGATGACGTCACATCCTTTCCCACAAATTACTCGGTCACATGGTCTACTACAACCAATCAGATTGGGGCTCTAGTTCTCACAATCTGATTGGCTGAAGTACCACGTGAGGGCAGCCATTATGGATTTGATGACATCATGTTAAAGGGAAATGAAGCACAGCCATTCTGATTTGCTGGATTCAGTCCCTTTTACATGACTTTAGGAAAAAAAAAAAAAAGTACATGATTCTCACCGTCAATCACAGGTGTGAGAACCATTTGCCAATCAAATGTGACGTCACAGGCCATGACGGCTCATTTGAGCTCAAGAAGCCGACGTGTCAACATCGTGGATTTAACATGGGGGATTGACAGATGAAGACTGAAGATAAAGACAGAAGATAAAGAAATTAAAGAAATAGTCACAGATGAAGAAAGAAGAAGAGTAAGATAGATGAAATAAAGACGAATTTTGTTATCTGGCCACGATCTTCATCGTGGATGGCGTTGGATTGTGCTTCGTGACGTCACCTGACGAGAGCTTCCTGATTCCCCAGAATTCGGAGGGCCAACACTTCTTAAGGTAAGAGAAATACTGAATGTATGTACTTTTATTTTTACAGGTTTTTTTCATTGGATTTTTCTTTATGTTTTTCATTGCCCATTGACTGCTAATGTATTAATCTGTGCCTGTTTAGGGTACAGATGAATACAGTAATAGCCAATGCAAATTTTGGCAAATGCATTTCTTCTATTGACTGTTATATTTTCTATGTATTTTTATTGTTTAGAAAAAAAATTTCAGATTGTTTTGTATTTTTATTTATGTATTTTGTTGGATACTGGTTTTAATTGGTGCTGTCTAGTGTTGTATTAATTAATTGTTGTGTTGGTTAGTTCTTTTAGCTATTAAATTATTATTTTTTGGCTAGTGGTGTGATTTATTTAATTGATTGGCTAGTGGTGTGATTTATTTAATTGATTGGTTGGCTAGGGGTTTTATTTAGGTAATTGATTGATTGCATATTGCTTTTAATTTTCCAGTTTGGGTGTGTAAGTGCTTGTTGTATAGATTTTATTATTGTGTATTTTGGACATTCAGGCTTTTGTATTAGGGTGATCATTGACTGCTATAGTAGCTTATGCCTATATTATATGGGTATAATGTACTACTATAACAATCAATCAATCAATGGGTATGGGTAGGTATAGTGGCTAGGCCTCCCGGGTGGGTAGCGGGGCAGGGTGGGATAAACCCTTAATTACTGTAGCGGTAATTAACCGCTATGGTGATTAAAAGCCATTAGATTGTATTTATTATGTATGCTTTCTGGCAACGGGGGACATGGCCCTGCAGTATGCGGACGAGGACGCCCTTCATATTGGAAGAGGTAAGTAGAACGGTTTTTAGTTACTTTATTTATGCTGCTTGGCTAATGTTGTGTTTAATAATGGGCAAATGATCTATTATCCATATCTGGATAACGGTTATTTTGCCCATTACTGTACTTTATGTGTTTGTTGGGTGGGTGGTTGTTCTAGGTGTATTTATTGAAAAGTAGGCTATGTTTATTTTTAAATACAGGAATGGTACCGCAGGCAAGCGGGGACCCACGGGGACCACATGAGGACCCACGTACACCTGCGGGGAGGGACAGGGAGCCTCACAGCTGTGGGGGACCCGTAGGGACCACATGAGGGCTCCCAGACACCCGTGGGAACAACTTGAGGGCCCCCAGACAGTTGTGGGGATGACCTGGGGACCTCCAGACACCCGTGGGAACCCCGCAGGGTGCACTGTGGCGCCTGCAGGGAGCCATGGGGACCACCCAGGGACCCCTGCCAGCCTGTGGTATTAATCCTGTGTCTATAAAAATAAATATTGGTTTTATGTGGGGGCACAGGAGGTGGGTTGTGTATTGGTGCTTACACCATATTTTAATTTAAATGTATGACTATTGTAGATGAGCAGGGGGTCTCCGGAGCAGAATTGTGTTGGTTTCCTGTCCGGGGACACCCTGCTTCCCGTGATACAGGCCCCGTTATGGGGTGCCGGTATCTCCTATGCATGGAAATGTCCTGATCACGTGAAGCGAGACTTTTCCATGCATAGGCGATACCGGCACCCCATAACGGGGCCTGTATCTCGAGAAGTAGGGGGTCCCCGGACCTGAAATCAATGCGGTTCAGCTCTGGAGACGCCCTGCTACATTACTGTAATGCTTAAAATTAAATAAAATCCCCGCGATCACCTGTGAGAGGCACGCAGTTAGAGTGACTGATTCAGCCCTCTTACTGCACGTCTCTCACAGACAGGCAATCCCGGTAGGACTCACACAGCAGGGACACCTGCAGTGTTAATCCGATGGGCTATTATGTCTTCAACGGAACATCTCGCAACACCACGCGGCATAACGCTAAATTTACCCAGGTAAATGTTCGAATAACGGCCGCTGCCTCTGTATATTTCATGATCTCCTGTGTGAGCACCATCGTCCTGTTTTATCGAATAAAATTGATATTTTGGAGATGTTTTGAGGCAATAGTTCTTTATTTTTAGTTATTTCTTGAGTGCTATTGTTTTCAGTTTTGTGAAGGCATAAAATGTGTATCAAATTTCATAACATAACTAGTTATGAGTTACTTCATCCCAAGACACAGCTGTTTTCCAAAGGTCATCAAAAGATGGAACCGAATTAGTAAGTACAGCTCAACCCTGTTATAGTGCGATCCGCTATAACGCGGTTTGAGCGTGGACCCCGAATTTTAAAAAAATTAAAAAAATTTACACACACACGCACAGCACACTGCACACTGCACACTGCATACACGCACAGCCCACTGCATACACGCACAGCCCACACAGCCCACTGCATACACGCACAGCCCACTGCATACACGCACAGCCCACTGCATACACGCACAGCCCACACGCACACACAGCCCACACGCACACACAGCCCACACGCACACACTGCCCACACGCACACACTGCCCACACGCACACACTGCCCACACACACACAGTATCACAGTCAAATACACACACACACACACAGAGACGCACTGTCTCTTTAAGGGAGCTTGCACTCGCAAGACTGAAGCAGAAGCAGGAAGCAGAGACAGGGAGAAGAGCTGCCAGATGCCGGGTAAGTGCTGCGTGCTGTTGCCACTGCCCCACCGGGTCTGGGAATGCTGGGAGAGTTCTCAGCTTTCCCCCTCCGGCGGACCCCCGAGGACCGCGCTATAACGGGGTTAAGCTGTACCATAATTTGCAAGCACATCCCAGCAGGTAAAGACTGTAATTTGTGACAAAATAACCATGTACAGTAGTAAATTTTTGGAACGTGACCAGCACATCACTAGTATTATTCATTTTTACAAGCTAGGGTTCTTATAATCGTCAAGACAAATATTTTAAATAGTGCTTTCTTAAAAATCCCATGTTTATTTATTTTTCTTAAAAATCCAACAGGGTTTATATTAACCAATTCCATGTCTTTTGAAACAAAATGATGTTTGAATTAGACAAACAATGAGTAATTAAGAGTCAGGGTATGTGCAAAAGTAAGAGAGACTATTTTAATCAGCTAAATTTAAGGGGATAATTAGAATCAGGTGTTTAAATAATCAGGTAGATCTTCAGGTTTGAGTTTAGGAGGCCCCACCCTATTCAAAGATCAGAAACTTTGTGAGTTTGGTCATCATATAGGTGTGTGGAAACAAGTCATGTCACGATCAAAAGAAATCTCTGAGGACCTCAGAAAAACAGTTATTGATGTTCATCAGTCTAGAAACAGCTACAAAAACAATTTCTAAGGATTTGGGGCTCTACTAATCCACTGAGACTGAGTCTACAAATAGAAAAAGTTCCAGACCACCATCACTCTACCCAGAAACAGTCATCCCACCAAAATCTCTCTATGAACAAACCGGCAACTCATCCAGAAAGTCACAAAGAACCCCAGAGTAACATCCAAGGATCTGCAGGCCACTCTCGCCTAGGCTAATGTGAGTATTCCTGACTCGGCTATCAGAAAAGACTGAACAAGAATGGTGTTCATGGAAGAATAGCCAGGAGGAACCCACTGCTCTCTAAAAAGAACATTGCTGCCCATCTGAAGTTCACCAAAGAGAACATAGATGATCCACAAGACTTCTGGAACAATGTTCTCTGGACAGACGAGTCAAAGATAGAACTTTTTGGCCTCAATGAGAAAAGTTATGTTAGGCGAAAACCAAACAATGCATTTGAACAGAAGAACCTCACCCCAACCGTCAAACATGGTGGGGGTGTGTGATGGTTTTGGGCTGCTTTGCTGCCTCAGGACGGTTGGCCATCATTGACACAACCATAAATTCTGCATTGTATCAGAAGATTCTAGAGGAGAATGTCAGACTATCCGTCTGTGAGCTGAAGCGAAAGTGTGCCATGCAGCAAGGCAATGATCCAAAACATACAAGTACATCTACAAAAGAATCGGTGCAGAAGAAGAAATGTCACATTTTACAATGGCCTATTCAAAGTCCCAACCTAAACCCCATCGAAATGTGGCAGAACTTGAAGCGAGCTATCCATGCAAGGAAGCCCTCAAATGTCACTGAGTTGAAGCAGTTCTGTAAGGAGGAATGGGCCAAAATTCCTCAAAACTGACGTAGAGATTGACTAGCAGTTACAGGAAACTTTT
Organism: Ascaphus truei; assembly: GCF_040206685.1. Taxonomy (NCBI): domain Eukaryota; kingdom Metazoa; phylum Chordata; class Amphibia; order Anura; family Ascaphidae; genus Ascaphus; species Ascaphus truei. The sequence goes on from NC_134485.1 coordinate 283,867,754, forward strand.
AGTTGCTGCTCAAGGGGGTGTCCCCAGGTAGTGAATCTAAAGGTTCACTTCATTTTTCACACATGGATATTGAATTTTGAATCATTTGTGATAAATAAATGTTTCAAACGTATCATGTTTTGGTGTAATTTGTTGAATCAGGTTATCTTTTTTTTTTTATAACTTTTATTTTATTGGGTGATACATTACATATATGGTAACACAACCCATTGGCTTACAAAGGACCACCACGTTTTCTACTCCACCCGCCGACAAAAACAAGAAACTGACCGACAGGACTCACAAGACAGACAGGGAGACAGGACCTCAGGGAAGCTGGGGAGGGGAGGGATGTGGAGGGGGCGACCTTGGCGACCAGACTTTTAGAAAATTTGAGCCAGTGTCGTTAACCAGACTTGTCAACTGTTCCATCCGGCAAACAAACCAAATTCTGTTTCTGATTCTGGGTACAATTGGGATATCTGGTTGCTTCCACAATGCTGCGATCTCACATCTGGTGGCAGTGGCAAAATGTGTAATTAATTTATGAGTTGCGTTCGAGAGCCCCCGGACCCGCCTGCCCAGTAGGAACAGCCATGGGTCAAGGGGGATCTCCACACCTATCAGCTGCTGTAGCCACTCCTTAATTTCCGGCCGAATCGGAGCCACCTTCGTGCACGACCAAAGCATGTGGCGCAGGTCCACTCTTTCTCCACACTGCTTGGGGCAGAGAGGAGAATAGCCTCTGACAAATTTAGATAGTTTTGTTGGGGTGTAGTACCAGCGCATCAGGACTTTATATGCGTTCTCCTTTAACGTGGTACAGATAGAGCTTTTAGCTGCCGCCTGCAGGATCCTATCCCAGTCCTCGTCCTCTAGGGTCTCCCCTAAATCCGCTTCCCACTGTCTCATGTAGCTAAGTCTGGGCTCGTCTTCTGTCCCGGGGCAGATCACTTCCTTGTACATTCTAGAGGTTAGTCCCCTCGCGTCCGTTCCTCTTGAACACAGCCGCTCTAAATTTGTTCTCCGGGGCCGAATAAGGGCCTTTTTATAGAATGCCCTGACCTGTAGGTATCTAAAGAATTCAGCGTTAGGAATATTTTTTTCCTCTTTGATATGGTCAAAGGTTTTGACAAATTTTCTTCCTTCCAGATCTTTTAGTCGGAGATACCCTGACTGAATCCACTTTGAAAAATTAAAACTATCCATGCCTGGAGCGAAGTCCGGGTTATCCCAAATTGGGGTCATCAAGGAGTTTTGTGTTGTTAGAGAACATCTAAATTTGGTGGCCTCCCAAACTTTAAGGAACTCAGCATGGCCTGCAGAGGTGTCCGCATTTTGGACCGGCTTATCTTGGGTAGCCAGATTAGGTTTCGCAGCTCTAAGGGTGCGCAGCACTCTCTCTCTCAAGCGCCACCCATCTCCGGAGAGTCGGGTCGGCGTGCCACTGCAGAATCTGCGTTAGCTGGGCCGCTTCGTAGTAGGCGAGCAAGCAAGGCACCCCCAGCCCTCCTCTTGAGGTCGGCCTCCTCAAGATATCTTTTCTAATTCTTGGGCCCTTTTATTCCAGATAAACTTCGTTATTGCGGACTGCAGCGAGAGGATCTCCTCCTTTGGCAGGGGGATCGGGAGGGCCTGGAAAAGGTATAGCACCCGCGGAAGGAGATTCATTTTTACGCTATGAATTCTACCTATCCAGGAGATGCCACACTCCGCCCATCTCCTGAGATCCTCTCGTAGAGTCTTAAACAACCTGGGATAATGTGCCTTATATAAGGCTTTGTAATCTTTAGTTAGATATACCCCTAGGTATTTGATCGTGGAGGGCTGCCATTTAAAGTTAAAGTTTAGTCCAATTAGTTTTTCCACTGGTTTAGGTAAATTTAGATTGAGGGCTTCCGACTTGGTCTGATTAATTTTGAACCCCGAAATTTGGTTAAACTTCCCTAGAGTTGAAAAAACAGAGAGGTGAGAGGTTTGGATAATGTCAGGATCACATCATCCGCGTACAGCGCCACTTTATGTGACTGCTCTTTTAATGTTATTCCCGAAATATCCGGGTTGATTCTCAGATGTGCCGCCCAGGGTTCTATACAGAGGGCGAACAACAAGGGGGACAACGGGCATCCCTGCCTCGTGCCACTGCGAATTTGGAACTGTTCAGATGGGAACCCCTGGTGTCGCACCCTTGCCGCCGGCCCCTCGTACAGTGCCATAATGGCTCCCAATAGACGTCCTTCAAAGCCAAATGTCTATAGCGTCCCCCTTAGGTAGGGCCAGTCGATCCTATCGAAGGCTTTTTCCGCGTCCAGACTTAATACCATTGACGGAATATTTTGCTTTTGAGCCAGATCAATCAAATCGATTATTCGTCTGGTATTGTCTGCCGCTTGCCTTCCTCCGATAAACCCCACCTGATCTGGATGTATCAACCTGGGAAGGACGATACCCACTCTATTAGATATAAGCTTAGAGAAAAAATTTAAATTCCGTATTTATCAAAGAGATGGTCCGGTAGCTCTTACAGTCCGCCGGGTCCTTTCCAGGTTTATGGATCAGAGAGATAGACGCCTGAAGCATCTGAGCTGGGAACGAGGCCCCTAGCAAGACCGAATTAAAGAGTTTCAGCATATGCAGGGCTAGAATTTTCACATATTTTTTGTACTAGAGGTTTGAGAAGCCATCTGGACAGGGCGCCTTGGCTGGCTTAAGGGACTTTACAACTTCCGTTAACTCTTCTAAAGAGAAGTCTTTCTGTAACGCCTCTCTCTCCGCTCTGTCCAATGTCGGCAATTTCGCCTCTTTTAAAAATTCTCGGAGATTGTCCCTCGTTCTCTGATTGTGTATGACCTTACCTCCATCGTAGAGCGTTTCATAGTAGTTTTTAAATTCCTCTACGATCCGCTTAGGACTCGAGGTAAGTTCCCCACCCTGCGTGCGAATAGATTGAATGTGGTAATTTGGTATTTTGTTTCTTAGTCTATTAGCTAAGAGAGTGTCCGGCTTGTTCGCCTTCTCAAAAAACCTGCGCTTAGTCCAGCTCATCTCCTTTTCAGCCTGGGAAGCCAATCGTATATTTAACTGTCGTTTGGTATCTAAAATTTGTTTAAGGGCAGAGTCATTTTTGGAGCTTTTATGCGTTGCTTTGAGGGATGCCAATTTCTCCTGCAACTCTTTGATCTGGCTCTCTTGCTCTCTTTTGCATCTAGCGGCTAGCCACATAAGAGATCCCCTGAGGGTAGCCTTATGGGCCTCCCACAAAGTGGCGTGTGATGACACACTACCCTCGTTCTCTGTGAAATATTCCTTGATCTTGTCTGCGACCTCTGTCTCAATTTTTGGAATTTTTAACAACAGCTCATTTAGTCTCCAGCCCGCTCCCGGCCTGTCTAGTAAGTTTAGTGTGCACCGCAGCTCTATAGGTGCGTGGTCTGACCACGAAATGTCGTGTATTCCCGAATGGCAGACCACTGGAACCAGTCTATTGGACACAAGGAAGTAATCTATCCGACTATAGCGGTTATGGGGGTGGGAGTAAAAAGTGTAGCATTTGATCTGTGGGTGTTGCTCCCTCCAGATATCGACTAGCTGGCAGTCTCGTAGTCCTTGGGTAATGTTTAGTACGTCCTGTCTGAGGGGGGGATTTGGTGCTGTGCAACGGTCAAGCTTAGGGTTTAACGTCCTGTTCAGGTCCCCTGTCACAATCATATTTCCCTTTGCCTCCTTCTGCAGTTTCCGGAAGAAAAGGGAAAAAATCCTGCAGCTGGCTTGCATGGTGCATATATTGATGCCAGTGTAAGGGCCTGGCCCTGTACGGATCCTACGAGAATAAGGAATCTGCCCTCTGTGTCCACTACCTTCTTTTCTAGCTTAAACGATATTCTATTGTGAATTGCTATGGCTACCCCTCGCTTTTCTTCTTTTGCTGATGCTAGGTGTACTGTGCTAAAGTCCTTGTCTAAAAATTTGGGAAAGCTAACTTTGGAAAAGTGGGTCTCTTGGAGAAAGAGAATGTCAACTTTGTGTCATTTGTAATCTTTAAGGGCCAACTTACGTTTTGCGGGGCTATTAAAGCCTTTGACATTATGGGAAATGCACCTGATCTCTTTATTCATTGTGCTTAACTCGAGGCGACTCTCTATCGGTGCATTTCCGGGCTGTTCTGTTCTTCAGCGGCGGTGCGCTATTCATGGCTCCGACTTCTCTATTTTCACCGTCTCCTGCCTTGGTTGCACATGGGAAGGGGGAGGGGGTGTGGGATGGCGGGGTGTGACACAGAGGGAAAGACCATTAGGGAACACAAAAGGAAAAACATCACATAAGTACATGCACAAAAAGAACAATATGTCCTCGGCTCCAGGGCCTCCCCGTCCTGTAGCCAAGTCCAGCGCCTTTGGGGTGGCGGCTCCTGTGGCCTCCTGACCACGACCCTCCCTTACCCCCCAAAGGACTTTAACGGAACCCAGGGGGACCCACCTCCCTTGGCCCCATCTGCAGCACATGCCGACCCCGAGGCGTGAAGCTCCCTCACCACCCCGTGCCCGCGCTCTCTCTATACCCCACTTAACCCTTTAAACATACAACCATAACCATAGTTGCCTTAACTTGCCTGTATGAGCTCTAACCTTCACCTCTATTTAACTCCACCTGCCCCTACAGCGTGCTTCTACCTTGCCTATCCTCTGCCCCATCCTCTTCAAACCTATGCGCTCTTATCTCCTCTGCCCCCATGTCTCTCTCTAGGCCCCCTCCTTTTATCCTTCTCCCCTGTCTTTCTTATCCCCTCTGTCGCTTCCCTCCCTCCCCTCTTCCATCGCCTCTCTTCTCTGGCCTCCCCTGTCTTCCGTACTGATCTGCCTCATTCTCCTTGGGCGGCCCGCTGTCAAACCCTACCCACCCCCTGACCCTCCGTCCTTCTAAACCTCCCCCTTTCCTTCCGCTGCTTTCTCTGTGTCCAGCGCCAGGTTGGGCTCCTAAGTGGTGCTTTCCTCTCCCAGCTGACGCTCGCCGGTGCGCTACCGCCTGCTTGTGACATCAGCTGCCCCAATCAAGATGGCGTCTCTCTGTACGGCTCCATGTGATGGCCGCCGGAAACCGGAAGTCGTCGCCATTTTGGATTGTCTGCTGCCTCGAGGAGGATGGAGCGCGCTCTCTCCTCCCGCCTTTTTACCTCTTCCTGGTTCTGCGCCGCACGCTGGATCGCGAAGAGCGCCATTTCGCCCGCCATCTTCTCGCAACCTCCAGGACCGGAATCAAAAGGTGAGTTTCTCTCTTTTCTTTACCAGGAGCTGTCGCGAACTGTGCTGATTGATGGGGGGTTTTCGGGAATCATCCGGGGGCTTCCACTTTTCCCTTCCACCGGGGCATTCCAGATGCCATGCTTTCCCAAGTGGGAAGATCCCATAACTCACAGGCAGGCAACTTTTCTCTGGATTTAACTGAACAACTTTTAACTTTGTGTGAGCCATTATCGTGCCTATTGTAGTCCTTCACCGCTTGCTCCCCTTGGACTTTGGTGAGCCCGCTCCTCCGTTCCATTCGGGCTCCAGTGTGTCTGCCTCATCCGCTGCCCTTACAGGGGCACCCTTCAGGCCTAGTTTGGCTAGGAACTCCGGCCCCTCTGCAGGTTCTTTCATCGTGATGGACCTCCCATTCCGCGCCACCAGCAACCCAAACGGGAAGGTCCATCGGTACCGCACGTTCTGCTCGCGCAGAACTTTAGTGACCGGCAGCAGGCTGCGACGCCTCAATAGGGTTACGGGGGACAAATCTTGGAAAATGAGCTTTTTATTATTTTCGAATTCGACAAATGGCAGGGCCCTTGTCTGGCATAAGACTGCCTCCCTGGTAGTGTAGAAATGCAGCCGGATAATAATGTCCCGCGGCTGTTCGTTTTGACCCGGTCGGGAGCGGAGGGCTCTATGGCAACGGTCCATGGCCAGAGCCTCCTTGCCACAGTCCGGCAGCAGGGATTCCAGCCAGCGCGCAGTGAATTCTTCGCAGTCCCCCACCTCCTCGGAGACCCCCCTGATTCGGATGTTATTCCGCCTGTCGCGGTTTTCTGCATCTTCTTGCCGCTTTTAGTTAATCTATTTGCCTCTGCAAGTCGCCTGTCTTCTTCTCCGTATTTTTTTCCTGCTTTGATGGTGAGATCCACTTTATTTTCCAGGTCATCTATTCTGGTCCACAGCTTCACCACGTCTCTTTTGACCTCCTTAATTTCCGCCTGCAGTGGGGATTTTAAATCATTATAACGTCTTTCGAAGTCGCAGCGCCGTACTGGGAGAAGGGATTGACTGCTTATTCCTTCCCCGTCCCCCTCTTGTTCCGTGACGGTATCTGGAGTTGAAGCCGGCGCCATTTCTCCTGCTCTCTCACTCGCGCCTGCTCCTCCAAAGTATGCCCTGACATCGGCCAGCTTTTGCTTTTTTTGACTTGCTGGCTTCTTTGGGGCCATCCTGGGATGTTTATGCGGTGATGTCTAGAGGTTTTATGTAGATTTTGTGAGGTTTGGGGTATTTTTAATGTATTCTTCGTTGAGCGCGGCACGGAGCTATTCACTTATGCCTCCATACCCTTGTCCGTCGCGCAAGCGCCCCGAATCAGGTTATCTTTAATCTATTATTAGGTCTTGAATTAAGATCTAATAACATTTTAGATTTGAAATATGTGAAAATCCTAAGGGTTTCACAGCTTAAAATTTCAAATGTTAATGCAATTGCCCCATCCACATCTACCCATGCTCTTGAAATATTAATCTACTGATGCATGGATTCTACCCTACGAGGCTTGATTATCTGTGTGAGAAAGCGGCAGCTTTCAGGTTAAATTGCTGACGTTTCCAAGAAACAAAACAGATGAAACAGAGTCACAAAGAAGCAATACAAAGCTAGTATTCAAGAAGAATGCAGATGATAACTAAAATGTCACTGGGCTTGCATTATTGCTGAAGCTGGCTGTGGTTCACCAGCTTGCTATGGTTCACCAGCTTGCTGTTGTGGGGATCGATGTGTATGGACTGACAGAACCCGAAGAGTGGCTCCCTCCCAATGTCCTGCCAAGACACTGTTTACAAAAAGAGTACAAAAGGTTACAGGTGGCAGACTTGCATTCACTACTGCATCTGATAAACAAGTTTAATTCCGTGATACTTCTAGCAGGATAAAGCACCCAGAAGATGAAATATAAAAGACCTAATAAATTACCCTGTCAGACCCCATGAACACTAAAGAAACACACAAAAAGGTAGGCTACAGTATTTCCATTGAACAGAAAAAAACTGTTTTATAGAACAGAATTTTCTTTATATCACTTCCACTGTACAGTCAAAGGTTTTTATGCATAATGGGAGAGCAACGCTGTCCAAAATTAGATAGTACAGTAGGACTCAAAAGTATAAAGTCTGAAAAGCAATTCTTCCTAGCAGGAGCAAAACTAGGTTATTGCCTGATCATGTGATCAATGTTGCTTGTTTAAAGGAGCAATACAAAAACAAATTTAAAATCGAATGCCTAAAATCAACAGGGACACAGTGTCAGTCTCCTCCAGTATGAAGCAGTGCCATCAGGGCATGACATTGTGGCTTCTTATTGGTTGACTCTGGCATCCATCTTGATTTTTTCAGTGTACACCAATGTAGGACTTAAAAAGGCTTTAATATTCTAGGGCTTGCATTATACCAGGATTACCATTCCGACCTAGAAGAAGGTGGGTGGTGTGTTTTATCAACTACTGCACAAGGAAGGGCTTGAAGTATAAAAGCACCTTGTCCCTTCTTTCCTACAAATGCATACTTATCAGTGAGTGTGTGCCAACATTTCATTAGCATTTCACAAATGGTAGTATTTACCCGTTTCTATATTTTAGCTGAATAAAGGATACATGAAAGGAAAATAAATAAAGAATTAACACTACTTGAGAGAGTTTGCAAACATACTACAATTAACAGATATATTCTTAGGAAAGTTGATGTAATGAAAGTTAGTGAAATTATGCAATATGGCAGTGATTTATAACAGGGGGGTTGGTTACCCCTAGGGGTCTGTGAGGTGTCTCCAAGGGGTTCACCAACAGAGTCTGTAATGGGTTCCTGAGCCGGTGTGGGGACTGCGCACTAAGGCCCCAAACTGCACCTTAGCGTGGGTAGCATAACTGTCAGTCGCTCCGCAGAATGTTTTTGCATCCACAGCGGCAAGGCATTGTGGAGTGTGACTTTGAAAGCTATACCACCCATGCTCTCGGCAGACACTGAAGTTTTGTTTGGTGCATTATTAAGCATGTGTTCCCCCAATGATCTCAGGGCACTATGCTGCCTGGTATTGGTCAAACAGTTTTGTTAATGATGGTCTGGTAAGCAAGGGGTGCACAATATAACAAAAGTTGGCAACCACTGGGATGTTGGTATATTCGTTTTCACTGGTGTCCACAAAACTTGGAAACCTAAGACACTAAATAAAAGTCATAGGTCCACTGCAATTTCTATTAAAAAAATATATAATTAAAAAGGGTTAGTGTGTAAAATGTTTACATACAGGTACATCGTATAGTAGAAACTACTAGAAGCAGTGACGGGAAAGAGTAGAGTTTTAAACGGGTTCCAAGATAGTTCGGATTGAGTACGATTGTAGCGAAATTACGTGCAGTCAGCAGCAAGACGCTAGACACATTACTTATCGATTAACTTGGCTAATGGCTATTCTGAGATATTTCTATCATCTGTTTTAGGAGAGGGCTAGCCAGGAACCCAATTAAAGCAGCAAAACGTGAAATCTCATGGGGTTTTTGTTGTTGCTAGTTTTTTAATAAATCAGTTCTGTAATATTAGATAGTGACTTTTCTGTTTTTATTCAACTCAATGCCATTTTTAAAGCATCCATTGATTTCTATAGCAGGTTCTAATCCACCTCCCAAACGTCCTGTTTGGGATAATTTGTTGCAAATGTGCCCAGCAGTTTGAGCTGTAAACTGCAACAATAGATGTTACTTTAGTAATATAAGGATACATTGTAGCGGCTGTGCTACACTGACTGAAGCAGCCATTATGTTAGGCACACAATCAGGAATTTGACAGATTTATAACAGGAGCACCAAACGACTGCCAGCTTAGGTAAGAATGCAGACTTATACATTGTCACATGCTTTACATATAAAAAAAAAAAAAAGTTGGAAAGTAGTACAGTATTGCTGTTTTAACCATTGTTCCGTAAAAACGCTACTCACTATTAGATACGAACTAACACTGTGTGTATCTAAAGCGTCTGCTGTATAAATGCTGGATACAACTGACTGCAGTGCTATTTTGCTTTAATCAGGGTTATGGATACTTTATGATACCTTGTAATTAGACACTATCTACAGAGACTGATCTCATTTCAGGTTTCAATATGGTGCAAGCTATAAATGTGAATGATCTACTTCTGGCCTTGCATTGCATACAGCAATAAAAAGAGGATTACTTTAGTTCTCCTTTCATCTGAATCAACAGGATAAATTGACAAGAGTTTTACCCTTTGGGTTTGAACAATTATAATAATCCTGAGGTGGACAAAAAATTTGTGGGACTACTTCAGCTTCCTCGCTCTCACCTTTAATGAATTCACTTAATGTTATCTTAAGTATTTGGATATATTTCTTACCTGTAAATGATACTAAAAGTTAAATCTTTTATGTTGACCCCGGCGGTTTGCTCCAAAAAGTGAACTGCTCATTCCAGGGTCTCTCTCTCTTCATGCCTGCAGTTTTCTGTTTGTTTGCAATTAATAGGTTCACATGGAAGCACCATAATTTATTCATCAATATTCCATAAGATTAACATTGGGAGGTTACGTGGTTCATTTTGATCTCTTGTACACGTAGCCTTATTGGTTATCAAGATATCATCATGATATTTTCAGTATTTTAATCAATCAATCTGGCACATGAGGTTGTATTGTATTGTATGTCTTTATTTATATAGCGCCATTAATGTACATAGCGCTTCACAGTAGTAATACATGTGGTAATCAAATAAATAATAGATAATATAAATAACAGATCATGGGAATAAGTGCTTTAGACATAAAAGTAACATTAAGGAAGAGGAGTCCCTGCTCCGGGGAGCTTACAGTCTAACAGGTTAATGTTGACTTAAAGACTATTTGCAAATACAAGAATTGGTTTTATGGTCTGTTTAAACCCCTGACCAAATCTAATTTTGTATGTTTTATTGTAGTGGTAAACAACCTTTTTTTTAGCCGCAACCCCTAAATATAATTGTCCACTACGAAAGCCCCCAAACCGCGGCCTCAAAAACATAAGTATTAACTCTGTGTGGGTCCCTGCAGCCTTAACCTTCTGGCCGAAACTACAGAAACAAACTTGCACTGTAGCAGCAGCAGCCCATCTCTCTCCGTCTCCCCAGCACCTGCAGCAGTCAGAAGCAGTCTCTCCGGCTCCGTCCAATCAGCCTGGATGACGTTGTAGAAGCGAGAATATGGATATGCCCATATTTGGCCATCAATGTCGTCATTCAGGCTGACTGAACCGAGTGAAGACTGCATGTGGCTGCTGCTGCAGCTGGGGAGGAGAGAGATGGGCTGCTGCTGCAGTAATGCAAGTTAGTTTCTGTAGTTTCAGTCAGAAGATTAATTCTGCATTGTCCCATTCAGAAGCAGTGACCCTCGCAGAGTTCATTGCGACGAATGGGTTGTGCACCGCTGTTTTACAGGACTACGGTCATCTTAAGTCAAAATTTGGGTTTCAGGAAATTTGGCGTCGCAAATCGTTTAACAGAAATAAATGAAACCCCTCTTTTTTGTATTTTGAAAGAGAGATTCCTAAAGAGGATCTGCAAATACCAGAGGGTGGGGCTCAGAAGGTATTCCAAAAAGTGTGTACATTTATTAAATGGGAAATATCCTGGGCCTCACAGCAATACACAACAACAAATAGATATTTGTAAGGCCGAGTCCATGCTGCCTGCTTGCGCGCTGAGGCGCAGGGAAAGTGGGTGCTTTCCCTGGCATTGCGGTTGTTTACTGCACGCGCCGTCAGCGGGCCTTCAGGGGGCAGGCCGGGGGCGGGCGCGTCACTGGCCGGGGGCGGACCAGTGACGTCACGGAGCTGGTTCGCCCTCATTGGGCGAACTGCTCACGTGACCGGCCTGTCTCGCCGGCAAGCGGGGGATTTTTAAATTCCCCCAAGACCTGCGCTTCCGCAAGCGCGCGGAAGCGCAGGTGAGCCCCTACTAAAGCCGCTCTAATTGCGGCTGTAGGGGCTCAGTGCTGAGCGGGAGCGCGCCTCAGCACGCTTCCGCCAGCAAGCAGTTAACATGGCCGAGGCCTAACAGTTGCAATGAGATGAATGAAATGATGCCAAACATTTCAGTATTATGAGGTGCAAAGGATGTATATCTGGTTCTCATGCAAAACGATAAGGTGCGTTGGCAAATACACTTGCCTATTAACTATAAAAACGTGACAGTGAAGGTGCCATTCTACATATTATAGAAATAACGTCACGAGCGGATTTCTACATTCAGGAAAGTTTAAAAGCAAAACTGAAGGTTTTTTTCTTACTTCAGTCGTAAAACTGTCATGGAGCTGATGGATGAAAAGGGGTGGGTTGAGGACACAACCTGAAAGTATGTTTTCAGTGAGTTTCAATTAAAAGGTTTTGTATAAAAGTCACCCATTTGAATTATGAATTAGAAATCATGATGTATGATGTCAAGAAGATACGTGAATTCTTATATTCCGATCCATGACCTCTTGGGGAAAAGATCTGACCAGTGTTCTGTTATGTTATTGCCTAAGTTAGAATCTATTTATTTTTTAATTTTAAGAAATGGTCTGCATTTGTATATAGTTACATAGTAGATGAGGTTGGGGGGAAAAAACCAACAACGACATGCCATCAAGTTCAAACTATGCTAAATTTAGACCACAGATACTTATTCTATATTTGTATCTACAGTATTTTGATCCAGAGGAAGTCAAATGAAAACAACCCCAGTGAATCATCCAATTCTGTCTCATAAGGGGAAAATTAAATTCCTTCCTGACTCGAATAATAGGATTAGATTTCTCCCTGGATCAACATTCTTCCCATGTTTACTTATTTGGTATATCCCCGAATACCTTTCTAAAAAGATGTCCAACCTTTTTTTGAAGATATCTATTGTATCTGCCATCACAGTCTGCATGGGTAATGAATTCCACATTTTAACTGCCCTTACTGTAAAGAACCCTTTCCTTTGTTGCTGGTGAAATTTCCTTTCCTCCAACCTTAAGGAATGACCCTGTATCGTTTCTACTGCCTTTGAAAAGAATAGTTCATTTAAAAGCGCATTGTATTGCAACGAATATATTTGTATATAGTTATCATATACCCTCTTACACATCTCTTTTCTAATGTAAAAGAAACTTAATTAGCTAGCACCTTCTCAAGTCAGATTTCCCACCCCCTTTATTAATTTCCAGTGTTGAATGGATATGAATTCATGGGTCGATGCCAACAAGATCCACAGCAACCAGAAAAAAAGCATATACTTGAAGTTCAAAAGTTCAAAGGAATTGTATGTTACCTCTTTCTGTGTGGCTACCCTTGAAGCATATAAACCAATGATATGTTTAATCTCAGTCACCTAATGGGATTTATTAATATCGTGAGTTTCCTAGGTGTATGGTTGGCCCCGGTGTGAATGTGAACAGGACTGCACAAGCCAGCAGAGTTCAGAGCCTGCGAGATCCCGTCTCACAGTCGCCAGCAACAACTTGTGTACACACCACTATAGCAACCCAAACACTCAAAGTCTCATATCACTTGATTGAAGAGAAGAAATGTACAACTCATGAAATAGGTAGCCATTGAAGGTAAGTGTAGGCGTGCTCCCTGCCGCGATGTGCTGTAGAACGAGGAAGACGATGCACTACTCCAAGAAAAACAAACCGTGGGCTGGAGGGCAAAAATTGGGCTAAAAAACACCCTTTATTGCCACATGGATAAAAATGGAGATTCACGAACAGTCCCTCTGACGCGTTTCGCACTGGGTAGTGCTTTGCAAAGAGTTAATAACAAACTTGCAATAATGGCTTAAATACCTGTTTGTCTCTGCGCATGTCCTCAGAGGGCCTGGCAGATCACCAACACCTCACATTGAATCAATGTGAGAAAGGTGGAGGAATCACCTGTGATTTTACAAGAGTCTCCAAAAGGAGCCAATCACAGACACGGGCTGATTACACAGTAGAGTTGTATTATCATGGGCAATCTTAGCCAACCCCGTGAGACAAACAGAATATTATAAAAGTATCTTCAAAACAATCTTTTCTAATTGTTGTTATTACGGTACTTGAATAACTTTTTAGAGTTATTCTTTTTTTCTGTTGCAATTCTTTTTTTATTTACATTTTTTTGCTTATTTGATTGCGCTTTAGCAACTTTTGTTACATTCCTTGTAATTCTGATACGATGCATCCGTCCCTTCTGACTTTAAGAATCTAAATGCCTGCCTCTTTTCCATTTCCTCCCCGACCTGTTTATTTAGCCACATTGGTTTAGACTTGTTTCTTTTACACTTGTTACCCAAGGGTATACACTGATAAGTGTTGCTTTTCTAACAAGGTTTTAAAGACTGCCCATTTATCTTCCACATTTTATACTGTAAGTTTCTTGTAATTTTTTCCTGTAACCCAAGCCCTGTACTTTTTGTATATTAAAGCTAAACTTTAATAAGAAATTATTTGGGTTCTGATTGAACTGTTGCATGCTACAAGAGAGTAATCTATATTTTCGGATACATTTTGCTACAGCAGGTGTGTGTGATAAGTACATCGTTTTCATAATAAACAGGGAATAGAAACTCTGCAAATGAATTATATTTGATATTTCGTTGGAGGTGGCGGAGGATTAAAGGTAGATATTGTGACAGAGTGCGGGTAGACCATATTAATTCGAGGGACCAATGCACAGGTGTAGGAGAGTTTGCTAGTTTAGCTGTGTGTATTAACTCTGGTCACATATACAAGTCACATGCTCACAGCTATGCTGTATAAGACACTGATCCTGAAGAAATGCAGATTTGTTTTAGGTTGTGATACCTTTTAGGGTACCAACATTCTTCATAGATGAAATTAGTGTAGAGAGCTTTTGACCCAAATGTCTCTAAAAAGTATCACAACCTACACCGAAACACCATTGTATAGTGGCCAATTGTTATCAAATCTGTACAACTTGTTATACTTTGATAGGGCTTTCACTAGACATTTGTAATACAGTTCACATTAATATACATATAGTAATATCTGAGGAAAACGTGGCAAAAATCTCTAAGGCGATAAAGTGCAAATTATGGCATGGAATTTAGAATTCATGTTTGCAATTCTGCTGTATTTGTGCATAGCGCTATACATGCAACAGTAGAATTTCAGACATTCCCAATAAAGTACAGATAGTAATTATTTAGTAAAGGAGGTACCTGGAGATAATGTTACTTGCTCCTCGCTAAAAGCGTGCTACCGGTGCATCATAAAACCTGTCCTACTACTTCCACTACCTGTCACATGATAATTATCTCCCATATAAGTGGATCAAAAACAAACAAAAAAACCTACAACTGCTGCCCCAAATGAGTAGGCATAGGTGAAGCAGCACAAATAGCTTTCTAGTAACAAAGGGAATAATCATTTATTACTGTGGAATGTTTACTACTGTAGAAAAAGTTTAGCTTGTTCCTGTAACAATGCCAAATCATCTACAATACGACATCTACATCTCTCAGCTGGAGTAAGAGTTAAGCCACGGCCAGTCCTTCGATGGGGCTTTCAGTGCAATAGCTCTGGATCAGTGCCATTGCAGTTTATAGAGTAAGTGTCGAAGTGTGCACTGTCAATTATTGTGGTATCACCTTTACAAAAATAAAAAAGTGGCGACTGACCTTTAAATATGCACTGATATCTGTAACTTTGGAATCACTAAGTTATTTCATCTGTGTTGTGTAAACACCCAACCAGTCCGTACTAGAATATACTAAACATGACATACAGTACAGTATATATGTTGCTGCCTATTTGGAGCTAGGCTTCTGAGCTACACAGAATATATTATGCGACAGTGTTTTCCCTTTATTTCAACTTTAATTTTTGTCAGTTTGTATGCCCTTTTGGCACAGCTTGGACAGGACAAATCAAATTAACATGTCCTTCTCTCACTTTCCCTAAAGTATGTCCTCCTTCACATCTGTACCCTGCTTCCCCCATCTTCTACACATTACTCCCTCGTTTCAATCATACCACCCTCACGAGTCATGATGTCAACCACTTCTTTTTAATTTGTTATATGAAATTAACTGCTCATTCCAGTAATTAAACAGTAAACAAAAAAAGGTCAGGTGACAAAACTCAAACTCCTTTGGCGTTAGTCATTATATAATCTGCATCCAACAATGTTGGTGTGTTTCAAATGCCTACTTTACATAGGATTTAATTGTTGTGTAGATGCCATCATATGATTAAAATGTATTTGGAGGTTTCTAAACCTGTTTAGTTAGGATTATTTTTAACACTGTTGTGACAGTACAGGTATTGTCATATCATACGATATAAGTATGAAGGATACTAAATGCCTAAAACATTCAGTAAATTAGAGCAACAGTACAACATTAAAAGGACAACATTACATGCTGGTCAATAATGTACATTATGTAATGCCCATTAATTCAAACAGTTTCTACAAGTATATAGTGCACTTTTAAAGTCTGAAAATACAAAAAAAGGTGTGTTCCCCTGAATTGGACATTAGATCTATTAAGTACACTATAACTTAACATTACAGCCACAACAATAATTCTCTTTTTTTACATACATGGTAAAAGGTATGTTGCAATACAAAACATAACATATACTGTAGTTGATAGATACCACCATTGGACAAGGAGGTACACGCTTCTAAATCCAAGTTATGGTATCACCGTTTAATGCTGCTGCATGTTAAAAAAAAATATCTGTTTCTATTTTGGACGATATTGCTGCTTTAACAGGTTTAACAAGGTTAACAGGATTCCAAACCAGGGGAGGGGGGAGAAGGTGGATTGCTCTGGAGTTGAACCATGCTATTTCCAGGTACAGGGACCCCAGATACAGTGTCCTCTTCCCATCGCATGAAATAAAAAAAAAAGGCCCAAAACACAGGTGCGTGATATTGCAGCTTCCTATAGGATGTCCACAGCATAATATTTAAAGAAAATAAAAAAATGAAAGTGCATTGGGAACCTACAATTAAACATCTCGTGAGCCGTGGGGTCCCGAGAAGTGAAAGTAGCATTGTTCTGCTCCTAGGCACCCATTAATTAAAACAAATAGAAATGTTCATGTTTGACTGGATTGCTACTTTAAAGATAAGACGTTGCAATGACATTACCAATACCTTTTTAGATTATGTAAATAAAAAAAAATTCCAGGCAGTGCTGCTTTCATTGCAACTATATTTATTCTCGGGGAAGAAAAGGTGTGTGTGTGTGTGTGTGTGTGTGTGTGTGTGTGTGTGTGTGTGTGTGTGTGTGTGTGTGTGTGTGTGTGTGTGTGTGTGTGTGTGTGTGTGTGTGTGTGTGTGTGTGCGTGCATACATTTTTTTTTTAAAGATGCATAAAAAATAATAATGTAACAAACCATCATAAATATGTATAAAATGATCAGTGCTTACTCTTTGTGCGGCTTCTGCAGCCGCAGCTGCCATTGCGGCAGCTTTGGCCTTCTCCGCTTCATCATAAGTTGGAAGAGTGGTTGCTACGCTGTATGGAGGTGGCACAGGGTAGAATTCATTGTGAGTTTCTGTTTCTGTTGACAAACAAATATACATAAATCACTCCGTTGCTTTGCCTGTGTAGTACTGTATGTAAAAATCAACTTTTCTGTGTTAGATAATTAATAACAAAGTGCTATTTGCAAACCATAAATCTGCCTTTTCAACAATAAAACAGAGATCGAAAAGAAGGACAGATTGTGTGCCAAATTTACTAAGTGGTGCTATGCTATAGCTGAAGTGCGTCTGTTCCCTCTAACCCCCATTTGCACCCCCCACCGAGATTATGAAGAGCAGGGACAGGCACAGTGCAGGAGTGCTCTACCTTTCTCCCTCACCCAGCCGTCACACTGTATGCCACCCGCTCTCTCCCCCTGCACACTAAGCAGCCGTGCAGACAGACTCCTCAGTCACTGCTGGTCTCAGCGCGTCTAACCCTGCTTTGCGAACGTATTAGTGAAGCAGGATCGGGTGCTGTTGCCGGTGGCAATGGGGATATCACTCAGCTCTTCAACAGAGGCACACAGGGGAAAATTCGATCCCTGTGCATCCCTTCCAGCTCTGGAAGTTATCTTATTATAAAGGACAGCTGGGAAAAATATATGGGTATGGTGTCTAAACATTCCAAATATAGCAGCTGATTTACATGCAGTTTTTTCTTGACAGTAATTGCCATAGCTATTGTATGCTTTAGAGTGGCTGAATGTTGCTAATTTATGTTGTTCATGGTGATTGAGGTCATGTTTTTTTATAAAACGGTTTCAATTAAATGTATTTGGAGCGATGCCACTACAATACTATAGCTTTAATATTAAATTCAAATAGTACTGGTAATAAGGTCACCATTGTTATAATTTTACGTAACATCATTAGTTGAGTAATACAATACTAAGAAACAATGAAGGTACTTATCTATATTTAGTATACTCAATTCGGCAAATGTGGTAACTGTACCAATTGTATCAACCACTTATTCAGCCTATTTGGCATAGGAACAATAATAGCTGAATAGTTCAGACATCAATGCTTTAAGACGCCAAGAACATTCACGAAAGGCCAAAACTACTGCTGCCAATATCATCAGTGCTTTATTATTCTTGGTACTGAGAAAATAGGTTCTTCTTACAACGATCATGTGTTACACATAAAAAGCTCCCTGTTTTTCCCAGAAATTTTAACAACACATTATCTAAGTTATACTGGGCAAAAAAGGGACAAAAAAACGTCACCTTACAGCAAATAAAACTATCACTTGTGAGCACATTCACATGTCTAATGTGAACCATTAACAATGTCACTTGCCTATACGGATCACTTGGTTCCTGAAATACAGACTGTTCCTCCACCAGGCAAGAATACTTGCTCAGTAGACACAATAAGGCCACGTCGATAGCAGGGGAAGCCACGCTGATCCGTGCGGACGCTCCGCGCTGAGCCCCAGCATCCTCAATGAGGATGTCTTTAGAGGGGGCTCACGCAAGCGTCCGCAGGCGTGCTGAGTTGGATTTTTCAGCCGACAGCCAAGCTGTTTTTCAGCGCGCTGTCGCCTGAAAACATCCAATTAGCACGAAGCAGCGTCAACGTCATGGCGCCGTGACGACGGCGCCGTGACGATGTCGGTGCGTCACGGGCGATTGGCCCAGCGACGTCACTGCCCCGCCCCCCGATCGCGCCCGCTAGCTCACCTGCATGTGCATGAAATCGCACAGGCTTCAGCAGGCGAGCCTCAGCGCGGTTCAGCACTGCTCCCATCTCTATGGACGCAGCCTAAGGCTGCCTGGTTCATACTTATTAAAAGTACCAGTTTCTAATCTAGCATTTAAATATCCTCCCTACTTTCTGATCTACATTGTTGCCAGTTATCATGTATAAACATGCTGCAAAAAGCATGCACAGTGTACTTTGCACATACCGCTTTCCCTAAAGTATTACATTTATCTTCTCCAGCTATCAATCTAACCAATTGTCACATTAATCATATATAAAATCAACAGATTTAGAGAAACCTGAGAGGACGCAGTAGGAAAAATGTGCAGTTCATGCTTAATTATCCCCATTTCAGAACCCCCCCCCCCCTACATTATAATAGATGTATTTTTTTTTACTTCTACTCAAAGAAAAATTCCATACCCTCAGCAAAACGGTCACATTTTAGCCAGATCTCATGATCACTAAATTTACCTGCAGCTGTAGCCGTTTCCACAACAATGCTGCTGTATGGGGGAGGAGAAGCATCTGCTGCAGCTGTTACGGGTGTTTGTGCGGTTTGAGACGCTTGTGTAGAGGTTGAAGGCTGTTCAACAATTGCAGCTTCTGAGGAGTCGTCCTCATTCTCAAGCTAAGGGGAAAAAAAGATTTTTTTTAGAATAATAATAAATATACACACACAATTATGACCTACATGAAGTACACCATGAAGGGATGAAGTCTCTAAATAAATCACAAAAGGTGTTGCATAGCTATTGGACATACATTGTACCAGAACCAAGTCTACTGCATATCATGTTATGTTTGTGTGAGTAGAAAGAAATGTTTTCAGCGATGTACAGCGAAAATATATTTCAGGGCTAGAAGGTGGAGTGTAATAAAATGCAGTTTATTTAGGCAAAAGCCATGTAGTAAAAACAGGGAACAGAAGTCCTCCAACGCATTTCACACCCAAAATGGAGCTTTGTCAAAGAGTAATTAAAACACACAATAATTTTTAAAATAAAAATTCACTATTTTTTTTATCAGCATTCAAACCAAATGCAGAAACCTGCAACACCACAAGTCGGATCCATCTGTCCAATACGCTTAATTGAACGCTTCTTCCACGTCCAAAGCTTTATATCCACTTTGTTGAAACTGAGATGGAAGCTCGCTCATTTGTTCTAATGAACAAAATTACGTTTTCATCTCAAGAAATGCCGCCTTGGAATCCCTCATAAGTGATTTGAGATAGCGATTGTCCGCTCTCAAAAAAGTATTTTATGAATTCATTTTACGAGACGTCTGTCTCTACATTGCAGTCTATAATCAATATAGAAGTACAAATCTAAGAAGTGAATATGGTGATTGTGTTCATAATTAATTAATTAATAGTTAAGTGTAGCTATAAAAAGTGAAAGTGAATTAACATCCCTGTCCCACATACATATAATAACA
Source organism: Ascaphus truei (assembly GCF_040206685.1). NCBI lineage: Eukaryota > Metazoa > Chordata > Amphibia > Anura > Ascaphidae > Ascaphus > Ascaphus truei. Next base: position 283,887,656 of record NC_134485.1, read on the forward strand.
AAAATAGATGTTGAAAAGAAAATAATGGCATCACGATAACGGTTAGTGTCCCCAAAAAGCTGTATGAATTCTAATTGTTCAAAAAATAAGTTGGCATAGGAAGGGGCTGTTTGTGAGAGGTTTGTATTATTTTAAGTAATATTTTATGTCTTCTGCAGTGCAAGCTGAAATAAAAGGTGAGAATGCTTACTATTTAGGTATCAGATATTACATCCTGTCTCAGAATAATCACCATTCACAAAGCCACAGAAAATAGATAATTCCCGGCAAGATATTGCACTGAATAAATGTACTGTACAAGTAGTCACTACAAGAAGTTACTGAATGACCCCCCTTTTTATTTTTATAATCTCCCTTTGCAACAGATCATTCTATCTCGCATATTGGCAATTCTAGTCTTCAAGACCCCACCGACAGGTCAGGTGTTCAGGATATCCCTGCTTCAGCACAGGTGACTAAATCAGTGGCTCAGATTGAGCCACCTGTGCTGAAGCAAGGATATCCTGAAAACCTGACTTGTCGGTGGGGTTTGAGGACTGGAGTTGCCCATACCTGTTCCATATGCTTAAATATCAAGGGGTTATGTGCTAAAGTGACGCTTTAGAGCTAAAGCACAGAAACACGAACACCCAGGGACTTGAATGTGAAGTTCTGCATGTTAGTTCACAGTTGGCATAAATGCAGTTTAGAGCATAACCCCTTAAGAATCTTTTTTTCAGAATGAGTCAGCATTCTTACAACCCCATTATTATTCATTTGTTAGCCTCTGGCATGCTAAAGAAACAAAAACTAACATTCAGCAACAGACCATTCCATGGCAACGGACATCATTTCCATAATACAATGGTTCATTGTTAGAGGTTCCTGTTCTAAGTAGGGCAAAATCTATCAGGTAAAGGAGAGGAACTTTTGGTTAGATCAGCTTTTTGTTAGACACAGAAGGAATTCTAAATATAGCATTAGTGTACTAGCAAAACAACATTAATCAAATGTAGTCAGTGTCTTGTAACAAACTACCATCCTCCTTTGACTTAAATTTTTTGTTTCATTGTCTCTTTTCCCATGTTTGTTCTAATAACACAAATTTCCACAGAATCCAGTTTTGTCCGAGACCAGTCTGGCTACTAGCACTCTACCAAATTTCTCAACTCCGGCTCACACACACTTGCACCATCCCGCAGCTTCTTGCCGATACGGAGAAGTAACTTTATGCAGTATACGCCCACACATTACCACTGTGAATAGGAAAAACAAAGCAAAACTGCAATGGCATCAAAAAAGTCTTAACATTCTCGCACATGTACCAATGCCCTTTACATAATTAAACTAGAACGCATTTATTTAGCTGGAAATAAAGTGTTTTTCATCCTTTCAGAGCCATCATAAATATGAAACCATATTTGCAACCACTTCTGTGGTCCGCATTTTCATTCAAAATTAGGAATAATGAGATATAGATATATCTATATTAAAAAGTAGCAGTATTACACAGGTAAAAAATAAAGCAATACTGCATGTATATTTGGTAAACTGAAATCCACATAGTTCGGATTTCGTGTTATTTTGATTTAAGACCAATACACTCCTAACATCATTCTATAAAATATTACTAGGAAGCAGGTGAACAAGTAAAGAAATATTTGGAAGAGAATGCACTGTGCTACTTTGAAACATTACGGCATCTCAGTTTGTTAACGTGACATAAGTATATTCAGTTATTTCTCCAAGTATTTTGCCTCACAATGTGATGACAAAGGAGCAATCCATGCAATATCCTACATGTGTTTTTTTTAAATAAATCAATTCTGTAGTATTAGATAATACAGACAACATTTGTTTTTTATTCAAATCTATGCCATTTTTAATGTTTTAATATACTGATCATCTTGTGATTATAGCCGGCTTTAGCCACCTCCCTAGCAATGCAAGATCTTTGTAACACTTTACTGTTTGTGATAATTTGTTGCCAATAATCCCAGCAGTTTAAACTGTAACAATAGATGATGTTACCTTTGTAATAAAAGAATACATTGTAGCTGCTGAGTCACAGTGACTGAAGGATTGATTGAAACTTAAAGGCAACCATTTAGTGAACCCTAGGAAGCAGGATCTTTAATAACAGGATAACTAATCGATCAGCAGTTTAGGTAATTGGTTTTCAATAAAGGCTGCATATATTAAACCACATTTATTTTATTTTTTTCAAAGTGCCGCACGGTAAATGAGCTGGGACTTTCTGAACCAATGTTCTGACAGGCTACCGGGGCTACCAAGTTGGTGCCAGTAAGTCTGCTTGTGACGGTGAAGGGGCTAACCAGGCTCACTACTAAAGGATCAGCCCACTTGATTACCCCTGATTCGTGTGTTGAGGTCCTAGAGTGTCAGCTCTTGGACCCAGTTGTCCTAAATGCATTACTGTGACTGTATGCTAATTATGCGACATTAAAGATTTGTTTGTGTTTTACCTTTCCTGGGGTGCTGGGACCAGGAGATTTATAGGCTTTAAGTTTCAGAGTGGGTTTGTCAGAGAAAGTCTTTAAAGAATGTGTCTGTATCGGGGTTCCAGAGTAATTGGATACCCCAGGATTTGGATCTGGCAATCGGAGTGAGATTCTCGGATGCAGCCAAGCACATTGCTCCGGGCAAACTCGGACTCTGAAAACGTTCTTACAACTCTCCGCCAGGATTCCTGCTGCAGCATCATCCAGACAAGGTAAACGGACATGAAGGGGTTAATGTATACCTGCAATCATACACGCGGTCTGTAACAGGGACTTATCCCTGTTAAAGAAACTTGCCTCTAATTATGCAGTGTGCTGGTTAATTGCAAACCAGCAATTAAACTCCAACTGGCTGATTAGAGCTCTCTCAGAAATAGCCAGTTCTGAGACAGAAAGGAGGATTCTTTAGAGCTCACAATTGGAGCTGACCCAGGGAAGACAGACCAGAGTTCCCTAGTCCACAACTGTGCTGACCTGGGGAACAACCAGATGGCTTGAGCTGCAAAGAGACTGCAGGCTGACAGCAAGACAAAAGGGGACAAGATTTCTAAACCTGGATCCTGATATTGCTATAGCACACAAGGAGAGCAGAGAGCACTTCCCCCTAGAGCTACAAGAAACAGATAAGACTTTCTTATGGGACTGTTATATATCTGTATATATATTTGGGCTGGTAATTAGCTTAGCTAACCACCCAATTAGAGAGGGAAGGACTACATGTGTAGATATTCTCCAAAGTGAAGTAGGTTTTCGTTTGCTTAATTTGAATGTTTTTGTTGTGTTAAAAGGACAGGCGCAATAAAGACCAATTTAAGTTTCACTTTAAACTGTCTCCATTGCATACCTCTGCACACGTCTCTTACAGGGTCCCTAGTATAAAGAGGGGTCCCTAGTATAAGGAGATTCCCAGATACATGCCCAGGTACTCTGGACCTGGTATAGGGGTTCAGGGGGTGCTCCAGCCAAGTGCTAACGCGGAGAGTAATTTCTTGTGTGTAAAAGTTTTTAAAGTTAATTTCTAAAGCGTGCCAAGAATGAAGCTAGTGAGTGTAGGCAATATATACTCTCACGCCATCCCTGACACTAAAACAGGGATTTAGATATTCTATCACACAGAAGACAGGACACAGAATATTTTATTAAAAAGAGTTATATTTAATAGGTATATGTACTGAACCTGTGAATGAACTGTGGGATTTCCAAGTCATGGATTCCGAGAGACCAGATGGCTACCAAGCTTGGTGCCTATGGGTCTGTGCGGAGTCCTGATTTGAACGCCTCAGAGATGCCAAGGTGCTAGAACAGGAGGGGTACTGCATTTCTGCTTGAGTACCCGCATCCTGGGCTAACACAGGGCTATCCGGCTACCATTTGCCAGAGTCCAGACTCTGTGGAGCCTGGACCGCGGGTGGGCTCAGTATGCAAAGAGGCAGAGGTGCAAGGTTGGCACATGACCCTTTGCAGACTGAGAAAAGGTACCCACCTGGCTTTACAATACCGGCAAATTGGTGATTGGCTGGCAGGGAAATTCCATGCTCTGATAGGCTGTAGGGGTTTGTGAATGGGACCCTGAAAACATAAAGAACCTTGCAGCCAATGGGGAGCGTAGATTCCAAGCGCCAAACCATCCGCGGCAAATTCAAAGATGCTCTGTACTGAATAGACGTGAGCCGGCTTCAAAGATTTTGACTCAAGAATTCTTCTCTAAGTCCCACTCCTGAAGAACATAATGGTCGCGGCTGGCATTGCATGCAGAAATCAGTTCCAGGACTTTCGTGAGTACCTCCCGGTCATTGGAAAGGGCTGCTACAGAGGTAATTTTTGTGAATTTCATTCCAAGAATAGATTTATTCGTTAGCCCCGTTCCCAGTAAGTGTGTTAACCCTGTAAATTGTGTTACATTGTGTGTATGTCTTTTCCTGAAACAAATTACAATTTATTTTACCTCCTTGATTTGCTTAATCAATGATCCCGCTAGAAAAAGGTGTTGATAAACCTGGTCGACCGTGACATTGCTGAACATCGGAGATGAAAGCCACCAGAGGATGTCAGGGGTGTGAAGACCATTTGGGTAGCAGCAAAGGGCTCAAGTACCCACATCCAGGGATGAATGGCAGTCGTCCGGGCTGCCATTTGCCTCACCAGACTTGAAGGAGCCTGACCCAGCGGGTGGCATCTGAATAGCAAGGGACTAAGGTGGCAAACGTGCGCATGTCCCTTGGCAGATTCAGATTCCACGCTTACCTGGTTGGCCAATGAGAAAGTTCCCAAGCTCTGATTGGCTGCAGTATTTTGTAATGAACTCCAAAATACTATAAGAAACCCCTAAGCCGGTGAGATTCTGAGTGCCAGAAGTGTGGGTGGACTTTTCAAAAGTGCTCCTGCGTTAATAGCAGAGGACCAGCTTCAGAAAAGTCTGCCCAGAAAATTTTCTAAATCCAGCTTTTTGGGACCAAGTTCTCAAAAACGAACATAGCGGTTGGGATTTCAAGCCGATTTTAGTTACAGGACGTTTGGTGCTAAGTCCTGGTCAAAGAAACACACTTAATGTCATACAGCTAAGAAAAGAGAAAATTTAAAACAGCTTACCGTAATTTTCTTTTCCTGGAACCATGGCAGTGGGCACCGTAGGGTTAACTCCATCCTCATCTAAGGACAGGAAATTAAATTCTTGCAGGTAGGCCATAAAGGCCCCTCCCACTACCTGCAGATTCTCCCATAGCTGAAAAATACAACTAATATATATTCGACATACATAGTTACCATCCCTATGTGCCCACTGCCATGGTGCCAGGAAAAGAAAATTACGGTAAGTTGTTTACATTTTATTTTTTCTTGTTCACCCTGGTAGTGGGCACCGTAGGGACATAAGCCAGCAGTATTATTTAGGAAGGGAAAACAAAACCCAAATGCCAAAATGAGTTTCAACCATTTTATGGATTTCATTTTCCACTTTATTTTACTACAGACTAACACTTTTCACCCAAAGCTTGCATCAGCTGAAGACTGAATGTCCAATCTGTAATACTTCATAAATGTGTTAAATGAAGACCACACTGCCGCTTTGCAGATTTGTCCTGGTTATTCATGTGATCATCACATATGTTACCAAACACTGGATCGGAACACCGGTCAGATGAACAGTCCTGGATGGTCTCTGGACAGATTCTTAACCCCTCAACGATGGTTGCCTCTCTCACAAGCAGCACTATCAGTCCATCTCGGAGCAAAACGTCAATCAGAGGAGCCGCCCCACGGCTGGTGTAGAATTAGTTCCAGAGCAGAGAGCAGATTGACCCTCTTTGAAGCAGCAGTCACACAATGTAACTTAATCGGTGGTGGTAGGTCCACGGGTTCATATGGTCATGAATATGATAAACTCCACGGATCAAAGTAGTATTGCTTTAGTACGTGGTAAAAGCCTCAGACTAACACTATCAGTGTAGTGCATCAATCAGTGACGTCACAACCCTTACAGCCGCTAGTCAGCGGTTCACCAGAGGGACGCAACACTGAATTTGCGGCACATGCACAAAGTGTTCAGGGCTACCAAAATCACTAAAGCTAAAATTAAGCAGAAACAAAGTAAAACAATTATCCTACGCGTTTCGTAGCTGTAACGCCACTTATTCATGGAATATTTGGACACTAACTTTCAGAGACACTAAATATCTGTCCGACTAGCCAATCGTGGTCAGCCAATCGAATTAGCACCGGCGGCATCCGTGTCAGACGAGACTTAACCAATGTATTTTTATGAATTAAATGCTATTAAAACAAACAGTAAACCATAGATTTACGGCGCACAAAGAGTCTAACGAGAGAAACAGTTATTAGAAAAATGCCAATAAATAGTACACTTGAGCTAACAGAATGAGGAGTAAACAACTATTACATTGTATATCCTAAAGACAGAAAAGAGCAAGATATCTAAACTACTTGAAAAAGAGACTAGTACAAAGACCAGACATCAATATCTTCATTTAACCACTTTGGCGTCAGGGTAACTAGTTTATGACCATATGAACCCGTGGACCTATCACCACCGATTAAGTTACATTGTGTGACTGCTGCTTCAAAGAGGGTCAATCTGCTCTGGAACTAATTCTACACCAGCCGCGGGGCAGCTCCTCTAATTTAGACATTTTGCCCCGAGATGGACTGATGGCGCCTCTCACAAGCAGCACTACCATCCTTGAGGGGTTAAGAAGCCGTCCAGAGACCATCCAAGACTGTTCATCTGAGGGCCCTTTTCCTGACCGGTGTTCCGATCCAATGTTTGGTAACATATGTGATGAACACATGAAATGCTTATGACCTACTGATTGTATGTACGCAGAATAATTACCCTTTTTCTAAATATAATTATATTTGATATACTTCACTATGTGCACATTGCACTGTTTCTTTATGACTCTTTAGTGTTTGGGGGTGTTGTGCCACCCCTTGATATACAGTAGCTGCAGACGCTCTTTGAGACCTACACGGTTTTGTATGTTTTTTTTACTTTGTTGTATATCCAGCGTGTGTGATAATCAGGGTATTTTGCATTTGCACTTTAATCACTCTGTCACTAGTTACACTTTATATTACTTTGAGGTTTAGTTTAGCTGCGCACATTTTCTTTTTACTTTATACCTTGTCCAGGTGATCCTGTGCCTTAAATGCCCATGATGTGGCCATGGCTCTTGTTGAGGGTTCTTTTAAATGTAAAGGAGTATTTTGTCCTTTGTTTTCGTATGCATTCCTGATTGTATCCAATTGCATTCTGTCACTATGGACGCTGCTTGTCCCATGCTTCGTGTTTCAGGAATAATAAACAGTCTGGACTTTCTTATGTCCTGCACCCTTTCCATATAGGTTTTCAAGCATCTTACTACATCAAGGTTATGCACTCTCTCTTCCTTCTTGTTACCTGGTTTTGGGCAAATTGAAGGAATTACTATTTCTTGGGTCTACTTTTGGCAAAAAAATGATATACAGGTCGCAACACTGCTTTATCCTGATGGATGACCAGAAACGGTTCTTTACAAGACAAGGCTTGTAATTCTCCAACTCTCCTTGCTGATGTGATAGCTATCAGGAATGTCAACTTCCATGCTAGTAACTTTAAGGATATTTGGTCAATAGGTTTGAACAGGTGCATAGTGAGAACATCCAGTACCAGTGACAGGTCCCATGTCGGCACTCTACTCTCGACTTGTGGTCTTAATCTCTTGAACGCTTGTAATAAACGAATAATAAGTCTCTCAGTTGCAAGATTCTTCTCGAATAGTGCAGACAATGCCTAAACTTGCACCTTCAATGAACTGAGGCCGAGTCCTCTACCAAAACCTTCCCGTTTCTCTACTAGTTCACAGTATTTGGAGAAAAAAAACTTTTGTCTCTGTTTCACACACCAGTCTCTGAAGCATAACTAAATTCGATAGTACACTGTTGAAGTAGATATTTTTCTTGCTTCCAACAAAGTTCTTATTGTTCTAGCTGAACATCCTTATTCTCTCAGCGTCTCCCACTCAATATCCAAGACTCCAAGGCCCATTGTTTGGGGTCTGGGTGATATACTCGTCCTTGTTGCATCAGTTCCTTGATATTTGGAAAATGCCACGGAGTGTCTATTGCCATGTTTATGAGATGGGCACACCATGGTCTTCTCTGCCAATATGGTACCACAAGTATCAGTTTTGTTTGATCGCTCCTGATCTTCCTCACTATTTTTGAAATGAGAGGAATTGGAGGAAGCAGATATGCCAGATTGAATTGCCACTCAACACTGAGGGCACCTGTGTGACATGCAGTGGGATGAAAATGCCTTGCGCAATAATTCGCCACCTTCCTGTTTTGGTGAGTAGCCATTAGATCTCTGGCTGTCCTCAGCATTTTACCAACCTGTGGAATACTTGGTTGTCTAACGACCATTCTCCCGGGTGAATCAGGTTGTGACTGAGAAAATCTGCTGTAATATTTTCCGGCCTTGGCATATATACGGCTATTATATCTGTAAAATAGCCTTCTGCCCACGATAGAATCTCTGATGTTTTGCTTCTTGTTCCTCCTTGCTTGGATATATATTTTACCATGGCTCTGTTGTCTGACTTTATTTGTACATTTCCATCTTTTACCTGGCTTTGGAAAACCTTCCAATGCTTTCTGTACTGCCTTGAGTTCCAGCAGGTTTGATAACTGTTGTTCTTTGGTTGTCCAAGAACCCTGCACCAGTAAGTCCCCCAATTGGGCTCCCCAACCTGCGCTGCTTGCGTCTGTAGTGATTGTTACCCATTGTTTCTGGTGCAACGTATGTCCTTTTAATAGGTTCTGTGTCTTTTCCCCACCATCTTCGTTCTCTTTGTGTGTGGGTATATGTATAGTTTTTGTCTTCCATCCTTGGGATCTCCGTTTCACTGTTGTAAAAAAAAAATGTTGCAATGGTCTCATGTGTAGACCTGCCCATTTGACTACGTTTAACGTTGAAGTAAACTTTCCAAGGAGTCACATGCAGTCTGCTGCTGATGTTGTGTTGGCTGTTCTGAGCGTTCTTGTCTGAATTCCAAAATCTTGGATCCTCGAGTATGGCAATCGTACCTCTCCTTCCACCGTGTGATATTTTACTCCCAGGAATTTTAGTGACTGTGTTGGTATTAGCTGGCTCTTGTCGACATTTATGATCCAGCCATACTGTTCTAGAAAAGACATGACAATGTTTCTGTCTAGTAGCAGTAATTCCTCTTTTTTGTGACTTGATCAGGATTTTGTCTAGATACATTTCCACACCCCTTTTCCTTAATTCTGCTATCAAATAGGGCTAACACCCTTGTGAATGTTCTGGGAGACGTTGCTAGTCCAAACAGCAGAGCCGTATATTGGTAGTGTTGTTTTACTGTAAATCTGAGGCTTTTTTTTTATGTCTTTTTGCAATAGGAATGTGTAAATAGGCATCTTTTAGATCTATTGATATCATCAAATCCTTTGGTTTTACTTCTTGAATGTTTAATAAAATAATTTTAAAATTTTCTTACCTGTAAAAGGGTATTTACTGTTCTTAGATCCAATACTGCTCTGCATCCTCCCGATGCCTTTTCTATCAAGAAGATTTTGGAAGAAATGCCTCTTCTCTGTCTTGTAGGAACCCTTGTAATTACATTGCCCAAAATAAATCCTTCAAAATCAAACTCATTTGCTTTATTTTTTCTTTCGTCTGTGTATATTTTGTTCTTAAAAATATATCCCTTCTTGGAATGTCCTTGAATTCCAGGTGGTACCTATAAAGAAATGATCTGTAGTACCCACCTGTCTTTTATTGATTGGGCCCATGTCACTTCGAATTGGTTTAGTCTTCCCCCAACTGGAAGTCGCTGGACACCCTGACTTCATGAGAATTTTCCTCTGGCAAATGACACTCTCCCTCTGGCGCCATGAAAAAGCTTATTCTGTCCGCCTCTCCATGACGTTTGGCTTGAAAACGGTTTTCCAGGACGATACGTTCTTGCTTCTCTATACTGTGTCTTTGCCGTCTGATGGAATGTAGGGCCATATCTTCTAATTCTACTCTTGTGGTAAAAATGTTCTTTTACCTCCTGACACTTTATTTATAAATCGCATCCAATGTATTCCCAAATAGGAATTCTCCTTCAAAGGGCAAGTTACATAAACTGTTCTTGGAAGCTGTGTCTGCCATCCAGTTTCTAAGCCATAGTTCTCTTCTTGCTGTTACTGTACAAGCCATTGACTTGGCTGCCAGCCTCACTGCATCCAGTGACGCTTCTGCTATGTAGTCCGCTGCCCACTTTATTTCTGACAACACCTTCAGAATAGAAGTTCTCTTCTCCAATGCTTCTTTTATATTAGCAATCCATATACGCATTGCTCTTGCCACTGATGTTGATATCGCTGGTTTGCATGCTGTCCCTGCGATTACATATGCCTTTTTTAAAAACACTATCCATCTTTTTATTCATTACATCCATGAGGGATGCTGCATCTTCAACTGGTATAGTTGTTTTCCTTGACACCCTGGAAATTGCTGCATCAATTTTAGGACTGACTTCCCAGTCTTTTACCTCTTCTTGTGAAAATGGATACATTCTATTAAACTTTTTCTGCATATTTAGTTTTCTATCCGGCTGTGACAATTCCATCTATGATCTCCTTGATCACTTGATGAATTGGAAAACATCTGGTTTTCTGCTGCTTTGTCCCGAATAATTAGATTTTTGAACCATTTCTTCCATATCCTCTAGCTCCAATGTTTCCCTCATTGTCTTTATAACAGCGTCCACCATTTCTAAATCAAACTCTGATTCTTTAGTTTGCATTTCTTGCTCTGATGAATCCCACTCCCCATCTGACACCTGGTAACACATACACTCTGATTCGTCTGATGAGGAATCTCTTACTTTATCCATGATGGTCTGAGACCTTGCTCTCTTTTGCGGTGGCTTCACTGCTTGCTGCACTGCAGAATTAAGACTTTGTTCTACTGTATCTTTCATCCAAGCTAGAAAAGTACTCATCTGCTCATTTGACTCTCCTGCTGCAGCTTTAAGACAGTCTGCACAAAGCTTCTTGTCCTCTAGGGCTAGCTTTTCACAAGTCGCACACCACTTAGTTTTTTTTAGCAGCTTTTTACTTCTGATGCAGTGACTCTACTTTACTTTCCCCTTAGAAGTTCCTTCCTCTGGTTGTATAACCATAGAACTGAAGTTAAAAAAAATGTTTTTTAATCTATTCCTTTAGTTCCTGCAATCCACTCTCTTAAATCCTTTTGTAAAACTAATCTAAGGACTCACCTAATTTTGTCAGCGACCCTTTACTTCCAGCGATGTCCATGCTGGCTTCCACACTCCTTTCAGGTTCTTAGGGCTGATTTGTTCTATCTTCCGAGCGTTCCATGCTGCGGCTGCTTCAGGGCTCCGCTCACACATTGTGGTCCGTCGCACAGTGACGTCAGCACAGTCGGAGCTCTCGGCCCTCGTCCACCGGTGGGACGCAACACACGCTAGAACGTGCACGCGCTATGCTCTGCCCGAGATACCCGGCCGGCTTGTCTCTCCCACACCACTGCGTTCTTAGACGCCTGTGCAGTATACACTGAGCCTCCGTTGCTCAAACAGCCCTGCTGTTCTGCCCCAGCGTTCCAAGACGCTTCCGTGGGACTGCCAGGTTGCGCAGGCCTCCGTCTTGATACCCACCAGGGTACGTCGATCAGAGCTTCAGGGACAAAAGAGGTTGAGATTCCCTGGCTTTACTGCACTAATTACAGTCAGGTGAGCCCTTTTTAACAAAATAACAAAACCTGCTCCTAGCTGTAGGACAGGAAAAAAACTAATCTGCAGGTAGTGGGAGGGGCCTCTGGCCTACCTGCAAGAATTAAATTTCCTGTCCAACTAAGCGGAGGATGGAGTTAACCCTACGGTGCCCACTGCCAGGGTGAACAGGAAAGTCTAGTTTTCAACCCCAGTCCCCAAGTAAGTGTGTCTTTTCATCTGTATTTTGTGTAACATTGTGTGTATGCCTGTGCTTGTGAATAAACCTCAATTAATTACATTATCTTCTTTTGCTCAATATATGATCCTGGTAAAAGGTGTACAATAAACCTGGTCTCCCGTGACAGACACCAAGAAGATGAAATCACAAACAGTTGATTATTTTTAGGATAAAAGCAGTTCAGAGGTAATGTTTAGATTTTTTGGGACTAGAAAGGAGAAAATTTAAAACAACTTACCGTAATTTTCTTTTCCTGGAACCATGGCAGTGGGCACATAGTTACCCTCCCTATGTATGTCTAATGCCTATGTGCCCACTGCCATGGTTCCAGGAAAAGAAAATTACGGTAAGTTGTTTTAAATTTTCTCCTTTCCTGATCACCCTGGCAGTGGGCACTATTGGGACATACCCAAGCAGTGAACATTTTTAGGGAGGGATACATCAGAATAAACACCACCAGTTAATGCCTAATCAATTTGACCTTTATTAATATACCTTATACTTATTTCACTACAGATTCTATCACTCTACGACTAAAGCTTGCGTCAGCTGATGATTGTACGTCTAGTCTGTAGTATTTCAAGAATGTATTGAATGAGGACCAGACTGCCGCTATGCATATCTGTCCTGGTGTATCCTGGGCTTTAAATGCCCATGAAGTAGACATGGCCCTTGTAGAATGAGCTTTAATGTTCCAAGGTTTATCTTGTCCTTTGCTTTCATAAGCCTTTTAATACAAGACACTATCCACTGGGAAATTGTTGTCTTTGATGCTTCTTGACCTTTCTTCGGTCCCTCTGGAATTGATGAATAGTCTGTCTGACTTTCTGATATCTCGCATCCTTTCCAGGTACACTTTTAGACATCTTACCACGTCTAATTTGTGTAGTCTTTCTTCTTTCTTATTCTTTGGTTCTGGACAGAATGTCGGAATCACAATTTCTTGATTCATATGGAACTGTGATACAACTTTTGGCAGGAGTTGCTGCACTGGTGTGAGAACTGCCTTGTCTTGATGTATGACTAGGAATGGTTCCTTGGCTGATAGAGCCTGTAGTTCTCCCACTCTCCTTGCTGAGGTGATTGCTATCAAAAACGCCATCTTCCATGATAACCATTTTAAGCCTATCTCCTGTATAGGTTCAAACGGAGCTGCTGTTAGTACATCCAATACTAGGGACAAGTCCCATGTAGGTACCCTGTTCTTGATTTGAGGCCTTAACCTTTTTACTGCCTGAAAGAATCTGATGATCAATCTTTCCATTGCCAGATTTCTTTCCAACAAGGCTGATAGTGCAGACACCTGTACTTTCAATGAGCTAAGACTGAGACCTTTCTCAAATCCTTTTTGCAGGAACTCCACAATTGATACAATTCTAGGTGAAAGGAATTCTGTTTTTCTTTTTCACACCAATCGCGAAAGCAAAGCCAGATTCTATGGTATACTTTCGATGTGGAACTTTTCCTTGCTTGTAAAAGGGTTTGGATTGTTTTGTCTGAACAACCTTTCAATCTCAATATTTCCTGCTCAATCGCCATGCCGTCAAAGCCCATTGTTTGGCATTCGGATGACATATTGGCCCCTGTCGCATCAACCCTTTGCGATCTGGTATGTGCCATGGTGTATCTATTGCCATATTTACCAAGTATGTGAACCAAAGCCTTCTTGGCCAGTAGGGTGCTACGAATATCACCTCTGCTTGGTCTTCCCTGATTTTCCTGATTGTTTTCGGAATTAGGGGAATTGGAGGGAACAGGTATGCCAACTTGAAGTGCCATTTGAAACTGAGAGCATCAGTACCTTGTGCGCTTGGATGAAACGGTCTGGCACAGTAGTTCCTTACCTTGCGGTTTTGGTGTGTCGCCATGAGATCTATGTCTGGCTGACCCCATCGCTCTACCAGTTCTTGAAACACCTGTGGATATAATACCCATTCTCCTGGGTGCATGATGTTCCGACTTAGAAAGTCTGCTGTGACATTTTCTAGTCCTGGGATATGTATGGCTGTAATTTCCGACAAGTGGCACTCTGCCCAAAAGAGGATTTCTGCTGTGAGGTTCATCAGCTTTCTGCTCCTGGTTCCTCCTTGTTCGGCTATATACTTGACAACTGACCTGTTGTCTGATTCTATTTTTATACAGCCACCTCTTATATGGTCTTGGAAAGCTTCTAAGGCCCTTTGTACTGCTTTTAATTCCAGCAGATTTGATGGAAGATGCTTTTCCTGGTTTGTCCAGGTTCCTTGCACCAATGTTTCTCCCATCTGGGCACCCCAACCTGTGTTGCTCGCATCTGTTGTAATTCTTACCCAGTGCACTGGGTGTAGTGTTTGTCCTTTTTTCCAGGTTTCGGGTATCTTCCCACCACTTTAATTCCTGTTTTGTGTGTGGGTGTAACAAGATTCTTTGTCTTGTGTCCTTGTGATTCCCGTTTCATTGTTGCAGAAAATTGTTTTGCAGTGGTCTCATATGTATTGCTGCCCATTTTGTGACGCTTAATGTTGAAGCGAATTTCCCTAGGAGCTTCATGCATTCTTCTGCTGAAGTCCTGGTAGCTTTCCTGAGCTTCTTTGTTGCATGGATATGTCTTGCCTCTTTGCGTCTGGTAGTCTCACTTCTCCTTTTGCTGTATCAAATTCTACCCCCAGAAATCTTAACAGCTGAGTGGGCATGAGATGGCTCTTGTCTCTGCTTATTAACCAACCGTGGTGTTCCAGGAAGGTTATTACCATCTTCTGGTCTTGCTGGAGTTTCTCCAGACTCCTTGATTTTACCAGGATGTCGTCCAGGTATGGGTATATTTCTATCCCTCTTCTCTCATTTCTGCCACTAGAGGGGCTAGAACCTTTGTAAACGTCCTTGGGGAAGTCGCCAGACCAAATGGCAGTGCTGTGTACTGATAATGATCTTGATTTACTGTAAACCTTAGGCATCTTTGGTGTTCCTTTGCTATGGGCACATGTAGATAGGCATCTTTAAGTCTATCGCCACCATCCAGTCTCCTGGTTGTACCTCTTGAATAATCAGGTTCAACGACACCATCTTGAATTTTCTTATTTTCAAGAATAAATTCACATTTCTTAGGTCTAGGATTGCTCTGTACTCCCCTGTAGGTTTCTTTACTAGAAAAATTCTGGAATAAATTCCACTTCCTCTTCCTGAGGTACCTTCTTTATTACTTCTGCTTGTAATAATTTCTTTAAAGCCGAATTCATCTGCCTTCTTTTTTCCTTGGACTGTATCCATGTTATTAAGCCCCTGACGAATGGTCGGTAATACCCAATTGTCCTGTATTGTTTGGGCCCATGTTGCAGAAAACTGCTTCAGTCGCCCTCCTACTGGCAACTGCTGGGCCCTCTGACCTTCATGTGGACTATTCTTTGTGGATGATCCTCTTCCTCTGGCGCCACGAAAAAGCCGGTTCTGGCCGCCCCTCCATGTTGTTTGTCTTGGAGATGACCTGCCAGGTCTATATGCCTTTGGTTCCTTATATTGGTTTCTATTAGCCTGTTGGAAACCGAATCTTCTGGCCCTGTTTTCCTGAGGTAAAAAGTGCTTTTACCTCCTGATGCTTTTGTTATTATTGCATCCAGTTTGTTACCGAAGAGGAACTCACCTTCAATGGTAATCCACACAAGTTGTTCTTTGATGCTGTGTCAGCCATCCACTGTCTGAGCCATAAAGCCCTTCTTGCTGATACCGCCAGCACCATAGATTTGGCTGCTCATTTTACTTCTGACAGTGCTTTAAGAATAGCACTTTTGTATATTGCTTACACTCGCATAGCCCTTGCTGCTGAAGTAGTTGCCATGGAGGTTTGAGGATGTTCCTGCGGTAACGTATGCTTTCTTCAATACGTATCCATCTTCCTATCCATAGCGTCCTCCAATGACGCAGGTTCCTCTATTGGAATTGTGGTCTTTTCTACTATTCTGGAAATAGCAGTATCCACCTTTGGGCTGACATCCCAAAATTTTACCTCCTCTTGTGGGAATGGATACATCTTCCCAAACCTTTTAGGTGTAAATACTCTGGCGTCTGGTTGCGCCAACTCCACCTGAATGAGGTCCTTAATTACTTGATGGATAGGAAAGACTCTACCTTTTTAAAGCAGCAGCAGCAGACTGCCTAGCTCTGTCAAACAGCAGGCCAGTACAGAAACTCTTGAAGCAGCCAGGACACTCTTTGTCTCGCCCCAAAAAGTTTATCTTTTTTGTGGGTTAACTCCTCAGTGTCTTCCAGTTCCAAAGCCTGTATCATGGCTTTGATGAGTGGATCCACCCTTTCTACATCAAATTCAGATTACTCTTCCTGAATATCTTGATCTGATGAATCCATTTCACCCTCTGACACATGAAAACAATCAATGTCAGACTCATATGATGAAAAACCTTTCCCCTTATCCAGACTGGTCTGGGATCTAGATCTTTCCTGCGCAGGGTTAACAGCTTGCTGGACTGCCGCATCAACACTCTGTTTAACAGCCTCCTTCATCAATAAGGAAAGTGCTCATTTGTTCATTGGTATCACCTGCAGGTGCCTTAAGACAATCTTCACATAATTACTTCCCTATTAGGGCTGGTTTCTCACAAGCTGAACACCATTTAGTTTTCTTAGCAACCTTTCATTTATGTTGCAGGGATTCACCTGTCCCTTTTGAAGATCCTGCTTCTGGGAGGGTAACCACCGAACTAATTTATAAAAACAAAATAAATACTAAACATACACCCTAATGTATATAGACCATCTCTCTTTCCCATGTAGAACTAAAAACTACGGACTCACCTAGTCTTGGGAACTGAAGTTTTGGGTGTTTTCATTTCAAAACCATTTCCAGCACTTGGCTTCTCCCTGCTGAGCGTTCCATGCTGCAGCTTTTACTCACACATACACACAGTGTGTTCGTCGCTTCTATGACGTCATCAAGTGCACGTGCACGGCCCGCGTGTCTGTGCACGCATCTGCCGGCCGGAACCTCACGCGCACGCTCCCGTGCGGCCGCGTGCACTGTTCCCTCTACCACAGCGTTCCAGACGCTAGCGCGGTCAATTTGAGCCTTTTCTCCGGCTCGCAGCTATGGCTGCTCCCCCCTCCGCATGTAGCGGGCTCCTGGGGTACTTTTACCGCAGCGTACCAGACGCTAGTGCGGTGAGTCTGGGCCTCCACGGCTCTCAGCTGCAGCTGCTATGCACCCCCTCTGTTTACCTTCAGTTGGTAACGGGTTTTTTGCACGTAAGCTTCCCCGCCCGCGGCTGCAGCTGCTCCCCACCCCACGGATGTAATGGGTTCCAGGGGCTCCCCCGACTCTAAGGGGTCTCCGTCTTGCCACCAGCAGGGCGCGTCGATCGGAGCTTCAGGGCAGAGAGGCTGAGACCCTGGATATCTGCACTAGGTGCAGTAGGTGAGTCCCTAACAAAATAAAACATCCTACTCCTAGCTGTGAGGACAGGAAAAAGACTAATGTGCAGGTAGAGGGAGGGGCCTTATATGGCCTACCTGCAAAAGTCTACTTCCTGTCCTACCTAGAGTGAGAAGGGATTAACCCAATGGTGCCCACTGCCAGGGTGATCAGGAAATATGCAATTTTCTCCAATACAAGACAATGGTTTAACGCTCTATAATTTAATGTCTAGAGAAGGCGTACTCCCGGTACTAGCAGGAAAACGCCACAGGTGCAAATCAACAACAGTCCTGTATAAATACAAATACCGTAAATCACAAGAAAAAAAAAGTAGTGGCACTCCGGTGGTCTTCAAAAAACAAAAAGATATTTAATAAGCAGAGATCCTCATTTATTAAACATCTTTTTCTATTTTGAAGATCACTGGAGTACGTTCTTTTTTTATAATTTACAGCATACATCACATCTAGATGAATAAATATGTACTAGAAAAAAAAAGTCTATATAGAATAAGTATTGAAAAACTTATGTCAAGCATAAAGTAGTAATATTAATACTCAGGCATCCTGGCACAGCTGGGCCATAGGAATTCAGCCATTGGTCATTAGATAAGCAAATAAATACAAATCGTTGTTTACATAAAGAAACTTTGTGCATTTCAACACAAATTGAGTAATTGGCAGAAAATGAGACATTAACTTTTGCAACAGTATATTTCCTTCCATAATCTAATCAGGCACAAAAAGGAAAATGTGTTTGTTTGTTTTTTAAACCCAACTTGCTGTACTTCCCTCCCAAAGGCTTCTTCTGCTGAAGATGCAATGTCAATACTGTAATGATTCACAAAGGTTTGGATGACAGATCAAGTAGCTGCTCTGCATGTGTCAGCTGGTGAAGAAACTGCTTTCTCGGCCCAAGACATACACATTGCTTTAGTACAATGAGCTCTTACATAGATTGTAAGCTTCCACAATAGTGTTTTTAAGCCATCAAGTGTTTAGATGCTGTTCAACCTTTTAATAGATCCCCAAAGACGACAAAAACAGCCTGTCAGACTTACGCCAAGTTTTTATAGGGGGAGGGAAGTAGAATTATGAAATGCCATTTAGTCCGATTGTGCGGTTTTGGGAAAAACGATGGAGGAATGAGGTCATAATTGAGATTGAAAAAGGATGACACTTTAGACCTAAATTGTAGAACCATTCTTAAGACTGCTTCGTCTTGATGAAAAATTACATCACGTGACAGATGAGGCCTGGATTTCTGCAACTCTTGTTTCTGAGGTCATGGGAACTAAAAATAAGATAGCCGAAAACAGTGGTCGTTCGCTATGAGCGATGGTGGTCGAAGATAGGAAGTAGCCTCACCTTGTCCTAAATAAAGATGGAGTCTGGAGATTGGTTACACCTGCCTTAGGCCTTCAAGTAGCAGCCATTTGCAACCAGCCAATGCCTGAGCAATGTGTTTCCCTGAAGTCCACATTGGTTTCTCTGCACTAACCTTGATTTCTGCTCATGACCCAGATTACAAACTTTGCCGACTTCATTGAACTCTGCCTGTGACTCTGCCATCCTTAACTGAACACAGTTTTGAAGCCTGTGGTCAGTCTCAAAATCCTGCCTCTGCCCTGCAGGTCAGCTTCCTGGTCTGAGACGAGCACCATCACAACAACCTCATGCAAGTCCTTATTTTCTTGTATTCTTTGATCAGGGTCTTGCATCATGGAGGGAAAAACATGTTTTCCTGGCTAAAATTGAAGACAAATCCTAAAAAAAAAAAGTTTCCGATTGCTTCAATTTGCTCTTTTCCAGTTGATAGTGCATCCATGTTTCGTTAAAAATTGGACAACTCTTGTAATATATCATTTTGCAACTGTACTGAAGAACCTTTAGAAGGAGGGAGGGGGAGCATAAGGGAGAGAGCACAAGACATGTCCACCTTGCAGCTGCTAGGACACAAGAGAAGAGTTGTTCTTACACAAGTCAGAAAGTCAAGTGATCTGTGTCCCACCTCCAGTTGGAAAGGGCTCAATCCCCAGTGTTAAGCAATTACATGCAGGGACAAGGGAGGAAATATACTGTATATTTTACAGTCTATGGAACTTGTGCTCTCTCTAGTAAGACTTTTGTGCCCCAATTTGAAAAACCCTTACATTATAATGCCAGCATGTAACAGGGACTTATACCTGTTAAGAAACGTGCCTCTAATCCAGCAGTGTGCTGGTTAATTGCACACCAGCAATAAACCAACTCCACCTGCTTAATCAGAACTATAGAAAAAGCCTGTTCCCAGAAACAGGAGGAGGATTCCTGAGCTCACAATTAGAGCTGACCCAGGAAGGAAAGACCAGAGAGTTCCCTAGTCCACAACTTGGCTGACCTGGGGAACAAACAGATATCTTGAGCTGCAAAGAGACTGCAGGCTGACAGCAAGACAAAAGGGGACAAGATTTCTAAACCTGGATCCTGATATTGCTATAGCACACAAGGGTACGAACCCAGAAGAACCCCCTACAGCTACAAAAAACAGATAAGACTTTCTTATGGGACTGTATGTATGTATGTATATTTATTTAGCTTAGCTAACAACCCAGTTAGAGAGGGCTGGACTACATGTGTAGATATCCTCCAAAGCGGAGTAGGTTTTTCTTTGGCTTATTTTGAATGTTTTGCTGTGTTAAAAGGACAGGCGCAATAAAGCCTAATTTAAGTTTCACTTTAAACGGTCTCCATTGCGTACCTCTGCACACGTCTCTTACACAGCATTGTTAAAATGGCAGGTTACAGGACCTATAATTGCATATCTAGTGTTACTAAATGAGACTGCGGCTTAGAAACCTTTCTCCCCCTCACTGTGTTGCATTAGAAAACTGGGACTTAAGGAACCGTTTAGTCCATTAAGGAACTCATTGTTAGAGTGAAAGTTTTCCAAAAGTACAGATGCTTATTACATCCTGGAGTTTAGATCACTCTTGACCCAGTTGCAGATGCACAGCGACACTGCAAAGAATTTCTTTCTGAAGCCAATGTTTCCATGAATGCAGTACAGAGCAAACATCTTCTTGTTTTGAATCACATTTGCCATGATTAACACCAGCTTCCTGTCTAGTCAGTTGCTGAGATCCAAGATCTAAAAACATGCTTGTGAAATTGTATAGCTTCCTGCACGCCCTCTAGTCTTTGGTTCCTACCCAATACGCAATGAAGACCTCTTCTCTGTGCTGGAGAAATTGTAGTCTTTTTGATGTAAATAGAGCTTAACTGTCCTCCAGAATGGGGACCAAGTATTCACAGCATATTTAACAGGAGCACAAAAGAACCTATATAATTCAATAAGGAACTATAAAAAATAAAAAAAAGAGAGAAGATGCCATCTGTGGATACTCCTCTAGATGTGTTACCAATCAGAAAATATCCATCCCCAGAGAGGGATTCCCATGAACTTCAAAAAGGTGCACTCCAAACAGAAAACTCATTGAGGAAAAGGTTACCAGGACTGGTTATGAGCAGACTCCCAAGCATCTCTATTAGGAATGTGGTGTTCAAATGCTAATGTTAATTAACTGCAAGCAATTATAGTGACACACTAAACAAACAAGTGGCAAAGTCTTGAATCAGTAAATAATGTAAAATATAGGCCCAGCATTTATCAATAGATGGATGTTATAAAAGGAAGAGTGGGAATAAAGCCTGATATCTTAAGGATTGGTGAGCTGTGTTAGAGATTAACTCAGAAGAACATATGTTTAAATGCTTACCATGTTAAACAATCACGATCCATTTGAGGGGGGAAAAAGCTGCCCTTTGACATTTACAGTATTATACCTATTTTGGCCTAACCTTTCTGTAGTTAACCATGCTGGGAAAAAAATGGTAAAAACGATTATATTTTTAGACTCTCTGCTTCTGCAGTCAGTTAATAAAACTAGGAAAGGGACTTTCCTAATTACTATAAAAAACTAATTGTCAGATATAATTTTATTTAATTTTAAATGTCAAAATCAGCAGTGGCCAAGAGTATAAAATTCTTAGAAGTCAGACAGAATATTTAAGACCCAGAAAGTGCGTGGGAGGGGGAACAGTCACGGCACTTCCCCACGTCCTCTGGCAGCAACTCTGTGTACATATGACACAAACACAAACAATCTTCCCCCCCTCCCGACACAAGTTAGCTGCACTGTAACAAAAAAAATTAGAGCAGGTATAGACATGGTTACGGAGCACTCCGCTCTCGCTTCCACTGCGCTCTCGCTTCCACTGCGCTCTCGCTTCCACTGCGCTCTCGCTTCCCACAACACAACCTATCCTCGCAATAGCAAAGCCTGATGGGTTGCGAACAGGACATGTAAGGTACTGCTTTCTACCAATAACAGGGTGTCACGGTCACAATATTATTCACAGTACAAATGGGAGGACCAGCACACGTATTAGTGAAATTTGTACTTATTAAATGGTGATCAATGTTTCGTCCCCAATGGGAACCTTCTCAAGATCTTGAGAAACAAAAACACGTCAAAACTGCTGTCTCAGTAGGTTTACTGGTCATGCATTGCTTTAACTCAGACTTTGTTTGAGATGTGTAAAACAGCAGGCATCAGCTTATAGGGATCCATGTTAAAGTGGATATGAAGCAAAATGTTACACACTAAGGCCACGTCCATAGAAGGACAAGCCGCGCTGAGCCGTGCGGACGCTCCGCGCTGAGCCCCGGCATCCTAAATGAGGATGTCTTTAGAGGGGGCTCACGCGAGCGTCCGCAGGCGTGCTGAGGAGTTGGATTTTTCAGCCGACAGCCAAGCTGTTTTTCAGCGCGCTGTCGGCTGAAAACATCCAATCAGCGCGAAGCAGCGTCAACATCACGGCGCCGTGACGTCGACGCGTCGCGGGCGATTGGTCCAGCGACGTCACTGCCCCACCTCCCCCCGCCTCCCGATCGCGCCCGCATGTGCATGAAATCGCACAGCTTCAGCAGGCGAGCCTCAGCGTCAGCGCTGTTCAGCACTGCTCCCCTCTATGGACGCAGCCTAAGGCTGCATCCCCGCTAGTGCTGAGCGCACGGCGCTTGCCGAGTTCACTTTGTGCAAAGTGAATTCTCACGTCCCCGCTCACGCGATGCGCGCTCGGGCACGCACGCTCTCAAGCTTGGCAAGTCAAAAAAAAAAAAAAAACGCCCTCAATAGGCCCCCCATGCAACCCCGCCCCACCGCCCACAAAATTCGCAGGACACCCGCGCTCATGCTTGAAGAGTTGATGACGTCACCACTCGAGCATGCGCGCGGTCAGCACCAGCGGGGCTGCAGCCTACGACCCAGATCCACAAAAGGGTGCGAAGCTTTAGCACAACTTTACACCTATTCACATGAATGGGAGTAAAGGCGTGGTAAAGCTTAGCACCCTTTTGTGGATCTGCCCAAGCGTTCATTTGCATGTTCTTACCCAGAATCATTTGCTGCAGTGGAAGCATGGCATGCTATGGCGGGGGGAGGGGGGTAAGGTAGGTTTGTGGACTGTCCTCAGATGTAAACATGCTCTTAGGTTTTCTGTATGCTTACATATGTACACAGAACAATAACAACAACAACAACAACAACAACAACATTTTAGGAGAAAAGAGTCAGATGAATGAGCACTGGAATTACAAGTAAACATTGGGAGATGTTACTTCCAACCAATCATTTACAATGCAGGGAGTTGAGGATGTCTTGGCCTTTCTGGCTGTACAATCATTTGCTGAAACTGACTAACTAAATGGAGCTGCCAGAAAGGGGGGGGAGGGAGAAAAAAAAATCAAACCCCTCCCAAGTTTTAAAAACAAATATGGGAAGTAGGTAAGAGCCCTTAAACATGCCACTGAAATTTGAAAACTTTAGTCCTAGGAGGGATTCCCTTTAAATGACACACAATTGCACAACGGACATGCTTAATGAGTTGGGGAGAAAGTGAAAGTATAAAAAAAACTCTGCTTAGCATTCAGTAGCCATATAGATCAGAAGTAAATAACCACCAGTCAACTGCCCTGCTCCAGAGCTGCTAGACACAAAATCTCTCTTGCTCTTTTGCAGCTTTAAACATGGTAGCAAATCACATCCAAACATTAGGACCCACAAAGGCATACAGCAGCAAGTATTTTACTATTCTTTCTTCCAATCATTAACATGCAGGCATCACATTTTACATATTTGCCCATTGTATAAAGGGTAACATTTAGGACAATTAGAATATTGTGTGTCATGTGCCAATATGCAAACGCTTGATACAGGAATCACAATGCGTTTGCCCACTACATTAGATTTTGAAGTGCAGTGTCTCGTGCCTTTGTTTTTAGATAACTGAAAGAACTGCTAGAGGTGCCTTCTTGCATGCATTCACTACTCTCTTAACAATGATATTTTCTTGTTGCAAACACTCTAATTTTCAGAAACACTTCTTGATCAAGAATAGAGATTTCCTTTACGACAGGCTAGTAGTCCCCCCGAGAGCTGTTCGCACTGATCCTAGGACCCGAGCTATAGATCGTGGATAAAATATGTTGTGTATTCTGGTAAAAGAAGATCAAACGCCTACATATGCACAACGATTATATAACATAACATCATAAATTCTAATTATACAACTTCACACAAATAGCCTGCGTCAGTAATTTCTGGCTAATTGCTAGAAAATAAACAGCTTAGCAGTTTTTCCCCACCGTGAAGAGCATCACGCAAGTCAAAGTATGAAGAAACAGTTCCATGTGGTAGTTTATCACCCATGTCCTGGCATTTACTGGTCTGATAATACATTGGTTAAGATAAGACAATATCTCCCCTCCACTCCTGAGAGCAGGGAAATCCCTTGCTGAAGAATAAGGCCTGTCACTTGTCTGCTTTTCTGGCTACCTTACATAACTTGTCTTTTTGGCATTAACAAAAGAAATAAGGTGTCCTTATCTGAGCTAAAAATAACAATGAGGGTCTCTGTGCTTATTTATTCTTAGTGAAGTACTGTAGGTGGCTAACATGTGTTAAAAAAAACCCCATAGGATATGTCTGCAGTGCACAGTAGTAATGTATATAGTGTATGGGTATTTTTATTTTTATATAGCGTCCACAGTATACTCAGAACTTAGAGACAAGGCAGTACAGGGAATTATAATACAATAAGTGCAAGAACGTCAGATAATAGGAAAGGAAGTCCCTGCCCCAGAGAGCTTACAATCTAAGAAATCATGTGCTATATAACATGTTTCAGTCCAGGGCCAAATTTATGTTGAGGCAGTGCATAGGAATTTAAGCCCTTGTATCTTGCAGCAGGACACATGTAGTAGAGGCGATCCATACATTTTAGACCCTTTGTCAAACCAGAAACAAACTACTGTGATACACAGCTAGTGGGGCCTGTGGAAAATATACACACACAAAAGATAGGACTCCATAGATACACGGAAGAAACTCATTCAATATAAAACATACACACACACACAGTGATAGTGTAATCCCATCACATACAAACGAGCTATAACCAGGGAACATCACATCATATTACACATAACATAACATATACTGGGTTGTGAACATATTTGGCCTTACCCTAAAAAAGACAATACATACACGGACTAATATGTCACAGAATCTACATAATGGCACCACCAAGAATATATAGTTCAACTACTGACTTCTGATTTTCAAGGGAGAAGAGCCTATAGATATCTACAGTATTAAGGGCACCAGATGTTTGAAGAGAGATCCTGATTTTTAAAGGCATTGCAGTGCAGTGTCTGATAGGGAGATCCCACTGCAGTGCAGTGTCTAAAACACAGACCCAATTAAAGCTTATAAAAGCCACCTGATGTTTTGAGAGGGATGCAGGCGGTCCTCGGTTATCCAACGGAATCAGGTACGTAAACTAGCTCGAATAGTTAAAGTGACGTATAGCAAATCCAATTTTAATGAGCAACGGACAATCTGTTCCGCAGAATGCATTGTGACATATCAGATAATTCGTTCGTGGTAAAGTTATACGGTCCTAACTAACCATAGTATGTATTGGGATTTGAAGGGTGTGATCCTATTACAGCATATGGTATATAAAAAGGTGATCCTATTGCTGCATATGTTATGCAAGAGAGAGGCGGTAACACTGTGTGTATATATAGTGTGTAAGATCGCAGTCAATCTCATGGTGTGTCAAAGGATGACCCAATTGCAGTGGACAGAGTGTAAGACAGTGACAAAAAAAACAATAAGGCAGACTCTACTGACAAGTGCTCGTACAAACCGGAAAGCAACACATCCACCGTGACATCAAACTCCGCCGTGCATAGGCGCGTTGACGTCACAGCTCACACAGCAGTTCTTACCACTTGGTATCGGTTGGCGACCTGGAGATGATCCATAGCTCTGCGGGGAGCCGCACACCTACTCCCGGGGGGCTCCGGAGCCACCTGCGCTGTCCGGACACACACGTACCGCCTCACTCGTCTACCAGTACCTCTGCCCTGTCACCTTATCTGTACCTCAGCCTCCTTTCTATCTGCGCCTCTGTGTCACTGCCAGCGGCGGCTCTGCCCCTCTCCTGCCCCTGTCACTGCCCCTTTCCAGCCTGTGTCACTGCCAGCGGCTCTGCCCCCTTCCTGCCTGTGTCACTGCCAGCGGCTCTGTCCCTTTCCTGCCTGTGTCACTGCCAGCGGCTCTGCCCCTTTCCTGCCTGTGTCACTGCCAGCGGCTCTGCCCCTTTCCTGCCTGTGTCACTGCCAGCGGCTCTGCCCCTTTCCTGCCTGTGTCACTGCCAGCGGCTCTGCCCCTTTCCTGCCTGTGTCACTGCCAGCGGCTCTGCCCCTTTCCTGCCTGTGTCTCGGTGTGTTCGTCCCTGCAGCGGATGCACGCGCCTCCCCTCTTCCGTTAACTGCCTCTGCGCGCGCACACTTCCTTTCATCCCGGCGCTCGCCTGTAGCTAGTCCTCCCCTGTATGCAGCAGCGCTGAGTCTCGCAAAGGGGGAGGCGGGTCCATGCGGGAGAGGGGCGGAGCAACGACTGAGCCTTCGTACCCAGCGCGACAGTTGCTATGGAGTCCGCGAGAGTGCGATTCCTGTATGTCAGAGGTGACTTGTGACGTCACAGAGTCACTCAGAGTGTATGTTGCTCACTGGAAGTTAGTGTAGGTTGTCACCTATTCATAGCTGGTGTAACTTCACTCACTGCAGAGCAGTACAGGCAGTGGATACACTGCATTTAAATACCCACTGCTTCTAGTTTAAAAAAAACTCAGATCTCACCAGGGTTGCCACCATCTGCTGAATGATAACCCAGAAACTTTATTTATTTCTGTTTTTTATTTATACATGTAGCTCACTTTCCCCCAGCACTTTCCCCCACCCTCTGGGAGATGTGTAGCTACGGTGTGTGTAGGGTGCGATATCTGGTGGCTCACAGGAGGCCTGAGCCTCCGCTGCTGGAAATCTGGGGTGTATCCTGGAACGATGCTCGGTAGTGCCTCCAGCTGTACGGGATTCTAGCGTGTGGAATTCCTCCTTTACAGGACACATAAAGAATACACACTTGGTAAAGCAGAACAGTTTTACTATAAGTAACTAATATAGTACAGCTTACCCACCAGGCCCCGCACGGCCGTACCTGTCAATACTCCGCTCCCTCTCAATGAAGCCACCGTTCCCCCAAAGTAACTAGGGGCCCTTGGGCACCCAACCAACCAGGTGTCCACAAGGTCAAACCCCCTACCCAATGTGTGGTACAGCGCTGCCCATTAATGTGTAAAGGTGAGTTGGTGCACTTTGTTGGGAACCTGCCGGGTGTGTCCACACCGAGCGCGCAGATGCTGTATCTGATGATGGGATCCACGGATCCATTGCCGTAGCCCGTGAAGCCTCGCCTCTACATTGGGTTGTTGTCACGGTAGACCAGGTCTTATTTATGTAAGTGATCGGGGGGGCACTTCCTGCATAACGTGCCCCCTCCTCACTCACCCCGGTCCCCACAGCCGTCGCGGCCTCGGTCCTCCCTCCTGCTCCGGCGCGAGCAGCTCCCTCCTTCCCCATGCCGTCCGGGTCCCGCTTGGGCCGCACGCGCCACCCCGACAGCATTACAGGATTCGCACAGACCCGCACTTTTGTCGGCAATCTCCTGCGCCTGTCTCCGCCCCCAGCCATAGCAGGACTACGCGCTCAAGCAGCGCAACCGCCCCTGATCCCCATGGCCCTTTCTCCCTATCCCTGCCGCTCTGGGGACGCTCCTCCGCTCCTACCCTTCTCCCTGTGGCCTTTGCACTGCATTTAGTTCCCCCCGCGTTCAGTCAGTGCCCAGCATAATCCTCTGTAGCTTTGTGCTGTCTGGTCTTGTGCTTGGCTCTTTCTTGTCTTCCAGTTACCTCGTTCCTGACCCGGTCTGTCTGATTACCCCCTCTGGATCTCGACATTGGTTTACGGACTCGACTACGCTTCCTCTCTAATCCCTGGACTCAGCAAATGGACACTCACTACACGGCTCTCTCTACTCCCAGACCATTGGCTTACGGACTCGACCACGCTACCTTCTACAACCCAGGATCCGGCAAGTACCCGACTAACCCTTCTCTACAGCCCAGGTCCCGGCTACGCTCAATACCACACTCCAGGCACGCCCTTGCTGCTGTGGGTCTGTGGTGTTCCACTTCCCCACCTCCAGTACCGGGGTCTTGTCTGTGGCAGCACGAGCATTACAATATGCTGAGCCCAACAAACCCTGACCCCCCTGAGGTGGACTCAGTCTTGGTCTCCAATCTCTGAGGAGTTTTCCTATCTGCAGGATCAGATTGCCTCTCTCATCCAACAAGTTTCTACACTGTCCCTGCAGCAACCTCAGGCCTATGTTGTTAGACCCACCTCCCTCTCTCCTGTTGTCCAAGAGGCGGCTGCCGCACTGGAACCACGGATTCCTACCCCTAACAGGTATGCCAGAGACCCGCTCGCATGCCGGGGTTTTCTGTAATGGATCGGGGGACTCGCAGTTCCCAGCGTGTTCCCGTCACCCCTGCTTCCACAGTGCCTAGTTCCTCCGCTCCCTTACATCCCCAAACTCTACCTTCCTCCCTCAGCCATTCCTCCACGGCTCGATCCTCACGCCCAGGCTCACACTCTGCGCACGCGCACGCGCGCGGTTCCCTCACCAAGCGCGCACGTTCACGATTGCGGGTTCCCTATCGTGGCTCGCGCTCCTCGGCGTGCCTCTCTCACCCCTGTCCGTCTCCTACCTGGTTCCTCCGTTCCTCCTTCCTCTCTGTCTTCTCTCCCGTGCACCTCCTCCGCTGGTCTTCCCCCACGCTCTGGTACACGCGCGGTGCGCGCGCATAGTAGGGTTATAGAGGGAGGGCGCGCGCACCGCTCTAGTTACTTACCTCCCCCACTCTCTAGCTCCGCCCCACGTCGGTTGCAGGCTATAACCCTTGATTACCTCCCTGTTTCCTCCCCTGCTCTCACTGACCTATCCCTGCAAGTACCCACTCAAACCTATGCTCCTCCCTGCATCCCTATTGGCCCTCCTTCCCATATAACCCCACTCTGTCCTCTCAGTCCTTGCTCTGCATAGCTTTCCTGTAGCTCCTGTGTGTGCAGTGTCTATGCCTAGCTCCCTTGTCTGTTTCAGCCCTGGTTCCTGTCCCTGCCCCTGTTTGGATTCCTTTGGCTTGAACTTGAACTCTGTTTTGGACTTGACTACGCTGCCTTCTCCTGCCCTTGAACCTGGCTTTCGGACATCACTACGCTGCTCTCTCCAACCCCTGAACTCTGGCACTTGGACATTACACTCCGACCTCTGGCACCCCCCACGTTGGTTGCAGGCTATAACCCTTGATTACCTCCCTGTTTCCTCCCCTGCTCTCACTGACCTATCCCTGCAAGTACCCACTCAAACCTATGCTCCTCTCTGCATCCCTATTGGCCCTCCTTCCCATATAACCCCACTCTGTCCTCTCAGTCCTTGCTCTGCATAGCTTTCCTGTAGCTACTGTGTGTGCAGTGTCTATGCCTAGCTCCCTTGTCTGTTTCAGCCCTGGTTCCTGTCCCTGCCCCTGTTTGGATTCCTTTGGCTTGAACTTGAACTCTGTTTTGGACTTGACTACGCTGCCTTCTCCTGCCCTTGAACCTGGCTTTCGGACATCACTACGCTGCTCTCTCCAACCCCTGAACTCTGGCACTTGGACATTACACTCCGACCTCTGGCACCCCGGACTCTGCAAGTATTACGTTAACCCTTACTCACCAGGCCCGGCAACGCTATTACCACACTCCGGGCACGCCCTCACTGCTGTGGGTGCGTGTTATACCCTTACCCACCTCAGTACTGGGGACTGGCCAGGTCTGCGGGCATACAGGCGTTACATTTTCTTAACCAGTGCGACATTCAATTTGAGCTAACTCCCTATCTCTTCCCTACTGACCGTACCAAGGTGGCTTATATTATTGCCCTTTTGACCGGGCAGACATTAGCCTGGGCCTCACCCATCTGGGAATTAAGGCTCGAACTCACCCATGACTTCGAAGTTTTAAGAGGGAGTTTCGCCAAGTCTTCTATACCCCTTGTCGTAGGCACACGGCCGCATCCTCTCTTTTCCACATTTCGCAGGGTCGTAGGTCTGTAGCACGCTACGCATTGGAGTTTCGGACTATTGCGGCGGAGACGGATTTAAATAACAGGGCACTCTTTGCCGCCTTCTGGCAGGGACTATCTGGATCACTGAAGGACGAGTTGGCCTCCCAGGAGAGACCGCCAACCCTTGAGGACTTATTTGCCTTATGCATAAGGGTAGGCCAACGAATGCAGGAGAGACGTACCGAGCGCCAGACCCCCCGTTTTATTCTGCCTGTGTCTTCCATCCCCAGGAATTCTCCACCGAGCCTCCCGGCTCTGGAAGTACCTGAACCTATGCAGCTGGGTAGCCAACAACTCTCGTCCTCGGAGAGACTGCGTCGCAGGAACGAGGGTCTCTGTTTCTATTGTGGCTCCAGCGGACACATCTTGTCACATTGTCTCCTGAGATCGGGAAACGCCAGCACCCAGTGAGGTATGAGGGGATCTCATTGGGTACAATTTCTTCTCTTCCCTCTAACAAGGAAAGTCTCCCCAAGAGAATCTTCTTACCCATCCTCCTCGAAGGGCCCAACTTCCGGGCCACTGCCTAAGCCTTCCTCGACTCTGGATCCGGGGGTAATTTCATGGACTAGGACTTTGCTAACAAGAACAACATCCCGCTGGTAGAGATGGCGGTATCTGTCGGTCTCGAGGCCATTGATGGACAACCCTTCCAGCCAGCCTTCATTTCCCTGGAGACCACTCTCTTGTCACTCTCCACGAGGGGTGGACACTATGAGATGATTTCCTTTGACGTAATCCACTTCCCTTCGTCTCAGGTCATCCTGGGACTGCCTTGGTTCCAACGCCATAACCCTGTTGTTGATTGGACTGATAAATCACCTATCCAATGGACTCCTTCCCATCCTGGATCCTCGACGCCTCCTTCAGCGGTACTTGCCGGTCTGAATACCACCACACCTGGGGAAACCTCTCTGCCCTACACAGAATTCCTGGAGGTCTTCAACAAGCCTTCCCAGAAGTGCTTCCCCCACACCATCCTTTTGACTGTCATCGATTTGGTGCCCGGGGATGTCTTTCCTAAATGAATATACAGGCAGTCCTCATTTTACAACGCTTCGCTTTACAACTAATGGCTTATCCAACGCTATGCAATGCATACCTATGTTCATTTTTACAATGCCAAAACGGCTTATCCAACGCTCTTACGACGCTTTGCAACGTTGTGTATATGTGTATATACATATACACACATACACAACGTTGCAAAGCGTCGTAAGAGCATATATATAATATTATATTATACTATATAATATTATATTATACTATATAATATATTATTTATTATATATTATATATATAATACAGTATAGACACTATGGGCTCTATGCAGTAAGCGCCGAAAAAGTCCTCTCGCGAAGTGTTCCTTATCGGCATGATTCTGCCGATTTTCCCTCGCCATATGCAATAAGTGCCGGATCCCTTCCGAATCAAGCCGAAAACATTTGTTCCCACTCTGCCGATGATTTGCCGATCACACACAGGTGTATCGGCGTGCATGGCGGGGTGGTGTTAGGTTCGCCAATGAAACTTCTTGCTGAATCTGCCGAAGCAAGCATGTTTTGGATTGAGCGGCCCATTTAAAGGCAGCGTGTATTTTTATTCATTCTCTGTGTTGTTGGGAGAGAGAGAGAGAGAGACACACAGAGCTGGGCGATTTACAAATTTCATATTGAGTGAGAGAGTTGTTGTGTATTGTGAGAGGCTTGTCCTGTGTTTGTCTTGTTTTCACTTTGTAAGTTCAGTGCGATTGTCTTTACATTTCTTTTCTGTTCTTTGTGAGTTCTATAGGTATGGCCGAAAGGCGTGGGAAGAGTGATGCTGGTGTGAGTGGTACTGGTAGTCGTGTGAGTACGCGTCTGAGTGAACGTAGGATTCAGGGGAGTGCTGTTGCTGCGAATGCGACTGGTGTTGCTGGGAGTGCGACTGGTGTTGCTGGGAGTGCGAGTGGTGTTGCTGTGAGTGCGAGTGCTGCTGGTGGCTCTGTTGCTGGTGCTGCTGGGGTGTTTGTTGCTGGTGCTGCTGGGGTGTCTGTTGCTGGTGCTGGTGGGGTGTCTGGTGCTG
Organism: Ascaphus truei; assembly: GCF_040206685.1. Classification (NCBI taxonomy): domain Eukaryota; kingdom Metazoa; phylum Chordata; class Amphibia; order Anura; family Ascaphidae; genus Ascaphus; species Ascaphus truei. The sequence continues at coordinate 283,919,724 of NC_134485.1, forward strand.
GTGGGGTGTCTGTTGCTGGTGCTGGTGGGGTGTCAGCTGCTGGGGTGTCTGGTGGTGGGGTGGTTGGTGGTTGGTGGTGGGCCGCTTTTGGAGTCTCTTCCATTGGAGAGTCCAGTCAGCAGCAGCCAAGCTCTTGGGCTGCACGTGTTCGGAGGAAACATGTGGAGCGGCCACGTAATCCTCGTTTCAATGAAGAGGAAAACAGAGTTCTTGTCAGAGGGTTTTTGGAGCACTATGACTCTCTGTATGGGCATTTACTAGGTAAGTCTATCTTTGCATTGAATTTTCAAAGACATGTTATCCTAGGTCATGTGAGATGTCTTAATATCAAGCTATTATTCTCAAATATCTATCAATTAAAGTTAATTGTTACACACATAATCCTTCATGCTTTATAACGACCATAACAATCAGTCGAAAAAGTTTGCCAAAGTTCATACAATATTCATGCAAGCTTCCTTACATTTGTATGTTTCCACGTAAATGCTCATGTGCTACACATGTTCAACCTAAACCAGCATGTTTGGTATCTCTTGGAACAGGTAGCAGTTTAAGAAACTGCTCGTTTTTCTAATAATAATTAACGTCATTTATTTTGTATGTATTTCAAGGGCGGACAAGTTCAGCATCAAAAAAAGAAATGTGGGATCAAATAACATTGGCTGTGTCTGCGTGTGGGAATCATGTCAGGGACCGGGCGAATTGTCGGAAGAGATTCGATGATATCAGGGCAAACTTAAAGAAAAAAATCCAAGCACAATGGATGCACTGGAGGTGGGCCGCCAGCACAATCTCTAATGTTAACTTCATTTGAGGAGCAGATGCGGGAAAATTTTCACTATTTCATGTATGTGTCGATACATATATACCTATAATATATCTATATATATATATATTTGTGATAATCTATGTTATACCTATAAACAGGCCATTACTGCCTAATCAAGTCTTGCATGGAATATTGTGCATTCAAAGGCGAACATAAATAATTTGCACAAACACATTTCGTTATGTTTTATGAAAGCTCTTTTTTCGCGTCATGTAGTATAATGTGAGGATAAATAGGAACATGTACCATATGGTATTTAATTGTGTTCATATGTAGCTCACTTCATATTTTTATTTTGCTCATGTACCGGTGTGTGAAACCAGCTGCAATTAATATGTAATCACAGCATAGAGGTGAACAGAGGGGGTGGGGTCAGGCACAGAGCCAGATCACAGGGTCATGGTAGGGTCAAGTCTTGTGGGACGGATTACAGGTGTTAGAACCAAATAAAAGGTCAGGGTGGTGTCACGTCTTGGGGGAGGGACTACAGTTGTTAGACGCTGACAAGATGAACAGAAGTTCATCACATTCATTTGAAATGGTAATTATCTGAATACTTTCACCCGCCAGTCCACTATATATTACAAGTACGTTAGTCATTCGTTCACTCATATATTCTTTTAACGTTATAGATACGCCACCTTCTCACACCAGTACCATCTGTGAGCTACACACTGCATGTGTTGCTGAGTGTCAGCCACATTGAGCGCTACACCTGCTTCTCTTAAATGTTCAGACAGATCTCTAAACACATTCATACACATTTCCACAATTAGGTGCTGAATTCTAAGCACAATCAACTTTGCTTTCATGGTAGTGCATTATTCTAGTTAGCTTACTACACAACATATGCAGTGTATGTACAACAGAACACTTAATTTTACAACGCATTCCTGCATGAACATTGAATGTTGTATGGTGTTTAAAATAATTGTGCCGATTAGGTTCACATGTACATTTATGTTAAGATGGATAAAACACAGATTGGCCTAACCATATCATTGTCATTTCGTTATGTGATGCTGATATTTAGCCATAACTACTCCCACTACAGATACTTCATGTTAATTATGTACACATGACAATTAAATGCTGATGTTATTCTTCTATATAGGTGTTCCTGCAGCTTCTGGGTCACCTGACACTGAACATGTCTCATCAACTGTCATCAAGGTCATCATCAAGAATGGAAGGTGAGTGTATGAGGTGCAGCATATATAATGTGTACATTTGAAGAATTTCCTTTGCCATGCAAAATAAATACCTTTCACATGTAATGAACTTCACATCAGTTATTGTCACAGAAGATGTAGTGTTTCCTGACAACATGTATTGTGTGTGTTTTAAAGTATCAGCTAGGAGTTGTGATGTTACAACAATCTGTAATTCATTCTTCTTTCACACTGAGTCGAAACATCATTGTTACTTCAAGCATCATCTTTTAATTGGACACAAATAAAAAAATTATGGAAACATGTTATGTGTTCCACTATTTGAACAACTATCATTATAGTGAAAACAAAGTGAAAGTTCCATGGCAGTTCATAATGTCTTTCTTTAGTTGTAGAACCAGATGTTGCCACTCAAGGACAAATTCACTCAAGTGACCATGAAGCTGTTGACCCTCCTAGATTAACCCAGCATTCAAGACCTCCTGCTCGTGACACCTACTCAGCTATTGCAGCTTCTGAAGAACGAATCTTGGGTGAAGAAAATCGTCGCTATTCAGAAATGATGTCAGTGCTTGAAAGGATGATGTCACTGCAAGAAAGGATGTATGAAAGGTCAAAATCAGAAATGTCACAAATTAAAAATGTCATCATCCAAGTTCCTAAAGAAATCCAAAATCTAAACAGGACATTGTGACGGGATGTTTGTGACAGGCTAGAAATAATACACCACCAAATATAACTGGGTTGAACTGGACGAGGCTTAGATATGATAAAATATAATTTATTCCTTGAAAAATGTGAACACGAGATATACAAATAACAGACAAAATATGACACTTACTTAAAGGTTAGGACAAGAAAGCCATCAGGATACAGGATGGGCCATTTCTTCCATAATTCAGGTTCAGATGTTGACCTCACAGCAATACATGAAGATCATACATGAAGACATTTGAGTAAGGGCTGACTGGTTTAAATACCATTTCAAACCCATCTCTTAACCCTAGATGCCGAGTTGGCTAGAAAAAAATCTCTTTGAAGCAGATTTTGGCTTCCATTGTAAGTGTGAAGTATCACACTTAAAAACACTCAGTTCCTTGGTTCCTGCCCCCCAGTATAAACAATTAGGGCAGATACCTTTTGATCACTGGCCTATGCTAATTCTTGCAGGATGCTCTCCCTGCCCTATTAGCATAGCAGATGGGGGTCTGTATTTTCAGAGCAGATCCAAAATCCCATATACACTGTAAATAACTTCATAACTTCAGTTCAGTAGTACTTACTGGCACGCGATACATATTAATACATTCCGTCACGCATGACGCTCCCAATGAGACTAAATATTACCGTGTAATACTAAAATTAAGAGAGATATTAATATCTGTCTCTTAGGACCGGCTAAACATCAGGTGTCTGTAATCCTTATGAGCGAATCAGTCCCACGAATACACATATGTAGCTTTTAGCACGTTCAGCCGAGGACATCTCATAATATTCTTATATTTAATAAGGTCACTCATTCTGTAGCCCCACTCCTAAATCAGGGGTGTCAGGCAGGATACTATGGTTTGTAAGTTATAACACTCACAAACCACTCCAGCTTCCTGCAAACAGAGTGGCTGAGCCTTTGATCAGGGGTCTGCTTCCTAAACATTTGGTAGCTCTACTGACCATTTGCATTTAGTAGGCAGGCATCTTTGAGGGTAACTTAAACAAAGGGCTATAATCACTATTCAACTATTAACCCTTGCCCTCCCGGATGGATCCCAGTGTTTGTGTGGTGCAGACACGGGAACAGAAACAATACATTTTTACAGGAGAATAAACATTTGGATACTGAAGCAAGGTAAAAAACACATTGCTAGACCTCAGTCCAGTTAACCCCTTGCTTCCCAGGTGAGAGTAGAGGGTGGCCAAATGGGGTGTAACCCCTTTAATCCCGGCCAAATCCCCTCTCTCTTGACAGACATTACAAGCACTAGTTCTGAATGTAAGCCAAGTAAATCAGTTTCGCAGTACAGCAAGAGAACAATAATTCCACTTTACCCCATCAGAAGATGGATCTTTACATGCTGCTACTTTTTCTCCTGAGTCATCATTTCTTCATTCCCCAGTTCTGGATGATACCGGTACAGTAGGTGCATGTTCTGTGCAGGTCCCTGACAACATCCAACCGCTTACATCTGTTCAAAATATGGAACCGACACCTACAAATGAGACACGCAAAAGAAAGTTAGGGCAACAATTACTAATAACCAGCTTTTGGAAAAAGATTAAAACACAAAAACAAGAAAGTGCTCCGACATCACTCTTGCAATGTTTATCAACTGTTTCACAACTGCCACAGCCCACACTCAGTGCCCCTGAAGTGCAACAGCCCACACCCAGTGCCACAGAACTGCCACTGCCCACACCCAGTGCCCCTGAAGTGCAACAGCCCACACTTAGTGCCACAGCCCACACCCAGTGCCACAGAACTGCCACAGGCCAGTACAAGTGGTACAGTTAAGGCCAGAGTACTTGGCAGAGGGAAAAGGCAAACACAACAGCCAACATGCAGGCCTGTGACTCGCTCTCAAAAGGATAAACAAAAATAAATTATCACATTCACTAAATTTGGTGGTGTCCTGGTTTTGTTTACTGCAGACTATTTCATGCATAGTGTATGTATGATCATGTACAGATGCTTCATAACATTCAAGTATGTCCTTGTACACATGAATGTTTATAAATGCTCACTGTCTGAATTAAGGCATATTTTATAACATGAATATCTATTAATCATCAGTTGATTCATGGTACAACATTATTACACACTTGGCATGTTAATGGAAGATGACATTCACTTAGCTCTTGTTCAAGATGAGATGTATGTGGTTTATTATGGTAATGTAGATAGTGATTTCATGCTAATATTATTGACATACAACTTTAAGTAAGTACCCATATTACAGCATACATTTTAATGTTATGTTTTCTGGTGTCTTAACTCTAAGACATTACTTACCTTAATCTTCTTTCATAGTTCATAATGTTGGCATGTGATCATGTTTGATTTTTGGTTACAATAACAGATATGTAAACCTGTATGAATATATCTGTAGTCTCTCTGTATCTCTATCTATATATGTATACAAACACACACTGTGTGTGTGTGTGTGTGTGTGTGTGTGTGTGTGTGTGTGTGTGTGTGTGTGTGTGTGTGTGTGTGTCTATATCTATATCTATTAACTGATAAATATATATATATCTCTGCCACAGTTGTCAGCAAACAGGCCTTGTGTTAATGAGATATTAATGTTAGGACACTTGCTACAATTATGGGATCAGTATGAGTGAGCCCCTAATTCACTCAGCTGTATTTAACTTACAATATGATTACAACAAGGCCTGCTTACACACATCAATGCCTTTAGTTTAGCACTCTATATATAATATATATATAATCAGAATGAACAGTACAGGCCTTCATGGCTGCAAAGAGGCATTGTTTGCTGTTAAATACAACTTCTACACAGCTGACTCAATTAGGCAATCAAACATACTCACCCAGTAATGTTAAAAACTGTCATGAACTGTTAAGATAATTACAACAAGGCCTTCAATGTAGCAACACACATTTTTATATATATACTAGCTGATATACCCGGCGTTGCCCGGGGGTCATGAGGGGGGGTGTGAAAGGCAGGGGGGGGCGTGAAAGGCAGGGGGGGGCGTGAAAGGCAGGGGGGGGGGTGAAAGGCAGGGGGGGGCGTGAAAGGCAGGGGGGGCGTGAAAGGCGGGGGGGGGCGTGAAAGGCAGGGGGGCGACACACACACACAGTGTGACACACACACACACACAGTGTCACACACACACACAGTGTCACACACACACACACACACAGTGTCACACACACACACAGTGTCACACACACACACAGTGTCACACACACACACACCACCTAGAGCGACACACACGCGACACCTACCTCAACTTCCGGCCGCCGCCATCTTCTCACTCGGCGCCGCGAGGGAAGAAGGGTGTCCTTCCGGTTGCGCCGCCATCTTAGGCGCCGCGAGGGAGGAAGGGGGTCCGCTGCCTGTTCCCCCGCCGGGGATGGAGATGAGGCGCCGTGAGGGAGGAAGGGGGTCCGCTGCCTGTTCCCCCGCCAGGGATGGAGATGAGGGGAGCGCCGGGAGAGGTGAGCGGAGGGGGTGTAATGTGCGCGCGTGTGCACAGGGACAATAAAGGTAATGGACGCGTGCGGGCGGTGTAATGTGCGCGGCGGCGGGCATATATGAGCGGTTTACACGGACATGTGGCCAGAGAGCGGGATGAAAAGAGATGATGTGCACAGGGACAATAAAGGTAATGGGTGTGTGTGTGTGTGTGTGTGTGTGTGTGTGTGTACAGGTTGTTGTTTGACAGGGGTGAGTGTGAATGTGTGTGTACACAGGGGTGACAGTGTGTGTGTGTGTGTGTGTGTGTGTGTGTGTGTGTGTGTGTGTGTGTGTGTGTGTGTGTGTGTGTACAGGGTTGAGTGTGAGTGTGTGTACAGTGTTGAGTGTGACACTGAGTGTGTGAGTGTGAGGGGGTGACTGTGTGTACAGGGTTGTGTGTGAGTGTGGGGGGTGACAGTGTGATATGTCAACTTACCAAGGAGTCCTCAGAGGTTCTGGGCGTGTGGTGTGACTGCAAGTGTGTGAGAGTGAAGGAGGTGATGTCACAGTGGGGCGTACCTCTTGGCCAATGAGAGTCACGGACCAATCAGATTCACCGCAGATAGCACTAACCTCACTAACCATTCGATTTTATATATTAAGATATATATATATAGCAACTGTAAATATTACTGTATGTTCATTTGCATGTCTTATATATATACACACACACATATATACACACTATATATATATACACACACACAATATATAGTTAAATATATATAGATATATAAATATATATCAACATATATATTTATCTAATTATATATATATTTATTTATATATATCTATATCTATGTATATATTGTGACATAGTCCAAAGATGTTAGGCAGCTTTCTGCCCCATTTTAGAGCAGAAAGTGCAGGAATAGTTACAAATGATCCGTTCCACAGCTTCCCATTAACTCAGGCAGCTGGATGGAAAATCCAGACCACAGATTACCATGGCTCTAGTTCTCCCTCACCTGCTCTTCTAATCACTTGCGCAGGTATTTAGAGCAGAGAGGTTTTGCATTTCTCTCTCTCTCTCTCCTTGGAGCCTGGGGGCTGGGGGTGTCGCTGCTCCCCTGCATCCAGTATCGGGGTTGACGGCCCCTCCACGTATCACAGTACCAGAGAATTTGCCTGGACTCCACGAACAGATAAGACAAAACAAATGGTTACTGCTGTTGCTAAAAGACTGTACTGTATCTTGTGACCCTAAATGAGAGAGCATTGTTTTAAGCTGGGGAACCAGTTTAGTTGGCCAGCAGCTGTTAGAGAGACTGATTCTGATGTGTAGTTAGATCCCTGAAAGGGATAGGATTTTGCTTATATGATTTTGGTTTTATTTCTTGAAATAACAGTGTGGGAAATATGGTAACACTGAAATATGTGAACTGCTGAATGAAAGTATCTGAGTACCTCTAACCTACACATGTTAAAGCTGCAGTACCTTACTTGGATGAAAATAAAGCAGGCAGAAGCCTGAGTTAAGCAGCATAATACTTTGCATGATCCTGTTTGTTGTATAATTAACCCTAGAAGACTGTGTCGGGAAGAACCCAGACAGACGTCAGCACTACAAAAGAGGGGCGTTTGTCGCATATGGTGGAGAATGCGGGCAGACACTAAAAAGTCTGTGGGTTTGCAAATAAATGCGGGGGTTTAAAATGGCCGCCGAGCTGAACTAAAGTACAGATGCTATGAGTGAAGTCTGTCCCACTGTGTATATCAGTTGTGCTTCTAGCATACACAGAGAATGTGCGAAGTGTGGATGCAATAGCACCCTGAACCCAAACAGAAAACCAAAATGTTTTGCTGAAAAAAAAAATTGCATCTAGCAAGTGCTGTTTGTAAAGCTAATGCCTTTTGCTGAAGTGAGTGAATTTGCAGCTAGCAAGTGCTGTATGCAAGTTGCTGAAGTGAGTGAAATTGCAGCTAGCAAATTGTCCCTGCCGGGTTTCTAAAATGGCCGACGTGAAATGTTTGTTGTGTAATGTACGTAACCATACAAAACAGTGTCCCTTCAGGCCATACTAAGATCACGACCCTGGAGGAGAGCCGTACCCACAGATGAATTTAGTATGCGGGGCCTGTCGTGAAGTAGGTCACATGGAAGATGTGTGCCCCAAAATTTTCAAAGACAAACAGCTGCAAAAGCAAGCAACGCCCTGTGAGTGCAAGCAAGATGTGGAAGCTGATAACAGTGAGTGTGTGCCCAGTACCACTGATATCTCTGGAGCTAATAAAGCAAAAAGAAAGAAAACTGTTCCTCAAGTCACAGGGGAAGTGAACGAGCCATTTGAACCTGCACTGTCAGGACATGCGTCAGAAAGGCGCCGAGATGAGCAACAGCCCATAGGGCCTGGCGCAATCGTCCCAGGAATGACGACACGCCTAGAGATGACAAAGGCTACTGCTACCATCATAGGCAGAGAGCCAAGCGAATCAAAGAAAACAAGAACTGACTGGAAACTATGCTATGAGATGTCCCAGAAAGATGTGCAAAACTTCATCACAGAGTTAGGGGTTTCTCGGCAAGAGGCTAGCGCGCTTAAAGCAGAGCTGGAACTCTCACGCCATGAGGTCTACGCTCGCAGCACAGAGCTGTGTACATTGAAGGAAACCTATGAGAATACCCTGAGTAATTTAGAGACTGTAAAAAGAGAGAATGTAAGTCTGACACAGAAAAATTCAGACTTGACTGACCAGATCAGTGAAGGTGATGAGAAGCTTCACCAAGCAGAAAAAGTGGAGAAGCAATTGATCCAGGAAAAGTTAGAAATGCAGGAAGCACTGCAGAATACAGAATCAGCGGCGATCCAGGCGACACAAACTGCAGAGCTCCAAAAAATGGAGGCGCTGATGCAAACCCAGAGCAAGCACCAGATAGAGGTGAAGACCCTGAGGGAGGTCTGGCACGATCAGGTTGAAGAGCTGCAGAAGCAGATGGCTGAGCGCGAGATACAGTGCGCCAAGAGAGAGGAGATCTCCGTCCGTCAGGTGGTCTGCCTGACATTGCGCTATGAAAGCGAGATGGCCGATATCTACAAGCAGCTGGACCACACGGCAAATGAGGGGGCCCGGCTGCAGCTGGAGCTGGACAAGACCCAGAAGGAGCACCTGCAGCTGCAGGTCAAGAATAGAGAAAATGAAACAGAGTTAAACCTCGCTCTGAAACAGATGACGGACATGGGAGAAGCGGCTAAAGTGGTTCAGTCGGGCTATCAATCCTACCTCCTAACCAAGCAAGCTGTACGTTCCTATACGTGTATCTTCAATGCTGTTGCAATATTACGATTTGCTATAAAGATGAAGTTGGAGAAAGAGATTCCAAGGCTAAAAGAGACACGGTCACAAAAGGAGACCAGGGAACGTAAACTCAATGCCCTCACTGATGACAAAGAGGAAGGAGAAAGAATTGACTTTGATTGTGCTGCTGTTATTCCAGAAACAGATAGGCACCCTCCTGAGAATATTCTCCCTGATCTGGGATTCAAAAATCCAGATCCTCAATTTCATTTACGTTGTCCAGAAGATTATCAAACTAGTGGACACACCCAGGACACCACAGAAGATGTTTTAGCCAAGTGGGTGGCAGTTCCTGAAAACACAAACTTGTTGACAGATCCTGATGACGTGGTTAATATGGACTACGTTTGTACAGAGGCAACTAGGTCTCCAAAACCCAAAGGCTTGGTAATGGCCACAAAAGGGAAATCAAAGATTGAAAAGAAAAAACAACGAAGGTTAACACGGCGCCTGAATAGTTCCATGTCTCACCAATCTGGACCACACTGTGGAGCCAAGGAGAATCCAGTCCAAGGGTCTCATCAGAAGCTAAAGAAACAGTCCAGTCATTTGCAGGTTGCAGCGGGCTATGAAATAAAGTCAAAGGATGCAATAGACTGGAAGTCAAAAAAAAAAAATGTTTGGGGGAACTGACCGATTTTTTTTTTTTTATTACACGTGTGGACTATGTCACGGACACTTAACTTTGCAAATAAGCATTTTGTCAATATTACAATGTTATATTGGTTCTCTGTGTTGAAAATGTAGCTAAACTACAAATTAATATACAGGGTTGATGGCCCTTAAGATTATAAGGCTGTAGTATAAGGAAAAAAAAAAATATTGGTTGCTTACAATATGGAAAAAAATAAAAATAAATAATGCCCTTTTCGGTTGGTAAATTTATAATGAGGTTCATATTCTAGAGTAGAAAAACCCAGGGAGGTAATAGAAATTGTCTGGTTTTGTGAATATATTTAGCAGATCCTGGGTTGCAAGAATGTGTGCTAGACATTTATTTTTCAAAATAGTTCCCTAATAGAGAGCAACAAAAAATATGTTTGCCAAGTATAGTCTCTTATGACGAAACCTATTGTCCATAATTGCCGTGGAAAAAGTTCATATTCGTGTCATGTGAATACTTAATGTTGTACTGAGGAGTTAGCTCAAGTATTTCAGGTAGGACGCTCACCCCAGTGAGGTCCATGGCCGCTCACCCCAGTAGGTGTGAGCTGGGGAGGGGGATATGTGACATAGTCCAAAGATGTTAGGCATCTTTCTGCCCCATTTTAGAGCAGAAAGTGCAGGAATAGTTACAAATGATCCGTTCCACAGCTTCCCATTAACTCAGGCAGCTGGATGGAAAATCCAGACCACAGATTACCATGGCTCTAGTTCTCCCTCACCTGCTCTTCTAATCACTTGCACAGGTATTTAGAGCAGAGAGGTTTTGCATTTCTCTCTCTCTCTCTCCTTGGAGCCTGGGGGCTGGGAGTGTCGCTGCTCCCCTGCATCCAGTATCGGGGTTGACGGCCCCTCCACGTATCACAGTACCAGAGGATTTGCCTGGACTCCACGAACAGATAAGACAAAACAAATGGTTACTGCTGTTGCTAAAAGACTGTACTGTATCTTGTGACCCTAAATGAGAGAGCATTGTTTTAAGCTGGGGAACCAGTTTAGTTGGCCAGCAGCTGTTAGAGAGACTGATTCTGATGTGTAGTTAGATCCCTGAAAGGGATAGGATTTTGCTTATATGATTTTGGTTTTATTTCTTGAAATAACAGTGTGGGAAATATGGTAACACTGAAATATGTGAACTGCTGAATGAAAGTATCTGAGTACCTCTAACCTACACATGTTAAAGCTGCAGTACCTTACTTGGATGAAAATAAAGCAGGCAGAAGCCTGAGTTAAGCAGCATAATACTTTGCATGATCCTGTTTGTTGTATAATTAACCCTAGAAGACTGTGTCGGGAAGAACCCAGACAGACGTCAGCACTACAAAAGAGGGGCGTTTGTCACAATATCAAGAGAGACAAACAGAGAGAGTCAAAGAGAGAGAGAGAGAAAAACAGACAAAGAGAGATATGTGTGTGTATGGTTAATTTTAGCTAAGTGTAAGCAGAAATATTTTCATCATAGCACTGCAGCTGATTTCACACACATTGTTATTTTAATTAAAATAGTAAACTTGTTTTGAACATTTTGCTTGCCTAAGCCGAAAGTAAAGTTTCGATTCCTGTGAAAATAGGGTATCTTAGAGAAAGAATTTCAGCCAATTATTGTAACAAATTTCTTGTGGGAGAAAACCTAGGCGTATAACTGTTAGGTTGTATTATAACCTTGGAACAAACCGCGAAGATAACATGTAACTATTCACACATTCAGCAGACATCCGTATGATAGCTCAAAATGGGGGAATACTATCACCCCCTGTGCATCTAAAATCTGTTCATCAATTTTCACCGCCCTTGTCATACTGTCTAGCAAGGACTGGGTCTTTCCTTTGCTTCTGGCGAAAGTCAGGGAGGTACAGGTCTGGTAAATCTCCAGGACCCATATCCCCCTCCCTTTGGCCATCCCCAGCCATCACTTGTGACCTCTGACTACTAGAATGGTCACCTTGAGACCCAGATTTCTGCAACCAGTCCTGTTTGTCCAAGCGTCTTTGCTTCCGAGTCTTTTGAACCCGGTGTCTACTGGGAAAAAGGTCTGCCGAGAAGGGGAACAGTTTGCCAGGGTTCTCCTGAGCCCTAGAAGGAGGCTCCTCGTGAAAGACTGGGGCCATTAGGTCCGAAAAGAAAAGCCAGTCCCGACCAAGCACAATGGGGGCAGGGAGCCATGGAGCGACTCCTACTTCGAGGTAAGCCTCCTGACCTTTTACCTGTAGCCGGATTTTGGCCGTCGGATAGCGTTTTACATCGCCGTGTATACATTCTATGCTCCATGGGGAGTCAAAAGAACACACGTTAGGCGGTAACAGTTCCTGGAGGACCAGAGTTTTCCCAGAGCCCGAATCTACAAGGGCCTGGACGTTTTTTCCCCCAATCAGGGCTGGAAGTAGCCAGGGCTTGTAATTTTTCCCAGTAAAAGCCGAGGCGACGGTTCTGCTGAATGAGCAATCCATCTGTGGACAGTCCACATACCGGTGGCCTTGTTCTCCGCAGGCGGAACATGGAGAGGGTTCCCTTGCAGGAGGGGGCTGTGGATAGCGCTCCGCTGGACCGGTTACTCGAGACCAGGCATCTGGTTGGTCCTGTGGGCGACGTCCTCGGAAGTTCCTCTCATTTTGTGACGAGCCGACATCCGGAAGGAGATGAGGGTCTCGGCTGGGACCAGCATTTGGACTCCGTCCTTGCTGGAATGACTGCTCCTTCCGTTGGACTTGGCAGTTGCGTATGGATGGGCCGTAGGTTCCCCATTGATCCGACCTCCCTCTTTGGGCGTCCGCAAGAGCCGGTGGAATCGGGTCCAGGACACTCACCTGCTGCTCAGCCCCAAGGAAGTTCTCCACGAGTCGGACCGCCAAAGCTAGGGTTTCAGCAGCGTGGCGTTTTACCCACGAGCGTGCGGAAGGGGGTATTATTTGTAGAAATTGTTCCAAAACCACCTGCTCCAGAATTGCCTCCTTAGTGCACTCCTCAGGTTGTATCCAGCGTGTACACAAGTCCAATAATCGCTGAGCGAGGACCCGGGGTCTCATCTTAACGGTGTACTTCATGTTCCGGAACTGCTGCCGGTAGGTCTCTGGGGTCAGACCTAAGCGATCCAGTATGGTGGCTTTTACTTGGCGGTAGTCCATTGCCTGATCTGCTTGGAGACCCTGATATGAGGCCTGGGCTTCTCCTATGAGGAGTGGGGCCAAAGCAGTTGCCCAGCGATCTGTAGCCCAGCCCTGAGCTTCGGCAACTCTTTCAAATGTCAGTAAAAAAGCCTCTGGATCCTCGTTCGGAGCCATTTTCCTCAGGAGTATCGGGGGTCTGCTTGCCAGTTCTGCACTGGCAGACCCTTGGAATTGGGTCAGCAGCTTGGCAATCCGCTCATCCTGTGCTGCTTGTAGTCTTTCATCTCTCTCCGCTTGCAGTCGGGCCTGCCCCTGCATTAACAGTCCCTGCTGTTTGGTCTGCTCCTGCATTAACTGTCCCTGCTGTCTGGTCTGCTCGCACAGAAAGTCTTTCAAAAGTTCTTCCATTCTTGTGTGTGTGTGTGTGTGTGTGTGTGTGTGTGTGTGTGTGTGTGTGTGTGTGTGTGTGTGTGTGTGTGTGTGTGTGTGTGTGTGTGTGTGTGTGTGTGTGTGTGTGTGTGTGTGTGTATGTGGCCCTTTAACTGCAGGAGCCTTTTGAAAAAATCCTTCCCAATTCTTGACACCATATGTTGCAGGGTACATGCAACTACACACGTGGGTTTCTTGACAAGGCTTATTTATTTAGCCTTAAAAGATATACAGCACACAAAACAAAAATAGCTTTTCATCAGCAAACAAAAGAAAGAATGGCTTTTTCTTCAGCAAACCAAACAAAACAGTTTCTCTTTAGCTGTAAAGGGGGACGATAGACAGCACTCTGATAATGTTAAATTAATGCAATAGCAGGGTGCACGGAACCAAAGGGGACCCTTATTCCCCTGTATAGTACTAACAAATCTATGTAAGTACCAGCACACACTGTCTAATGGCTAAATGATGAAAAATGTTGTAATGCAGAATAAACATTTAATAATAAAACAAACCAGAAATAAATCAAATGTGTTTGCAGAAACCAGTATCACAAATGGGCATGTCACAAAGTGAGGGGTGGGGGGGGGGAGGAAAAGGGGAAAAAACATGAAACACAAGGAATATACACAAAAAACAGAGAATGGCAAGTATGCTAGAGGGGCGACGTTTTGAGGGACTACCTCTTCATCTGGCCCATTCCCCCTGGTCCAAAAGGTCCCAGAGGTACTTGGGGACACACATTTTTTTATGCTTATTTTAATTGCAATGACCAGCCTATGATGCTATTAGCCAATGTTGTTAGCATTGACACTGTATTTTACCCTTACATATTATGAGGCATATACACATGCCTTTATCCAGCCTGTTTAGGCTTATCCCCCTTCTTCCCTGAATGAGGCTAGTTGCTCCACACAGTTCAACAACTGTCAATGGGCTATCACATCAGTTAGTGCGCATCATGGTCACCACATATGCGCAGATAAACTCAGATCGCGAAGGACCAGTTCCCCTGCAGTTGCGCTCATTATTTATTTATTTTTCGCGGTTCGCGCATGCGCAATGGGCACCCTGTAAGCTCCACACGCGTTACACTCTCCCTTCACCAGCTCACGGTTCGCGCATGCGCAGACATGCGTTGCATTGGCTACATGCGCCCACTCTGGCCCTTAGACACGCGATGGAGGTTATTTGACTTATAGTCTATAACCCTTGACCCGCGCATGCGCAGTGAGTGTGTTTCACGGGACGGGTGTATCATTGCGTTTCAGATTACGCCTGACGGTCTAGTAGCAATGGGAGTGTCCTACATTTAGCATGTAAGTTACTGTTTGAATTAAATTATGTGTTGCACCTGTTTCTCATGGTTTGGTAGGGTATTTATATGTGTTCTATTGCACTCTGTATGTACATCACCTTGAGAAAGGTCCCGTGTGTAGGACCGAAACGTTGGATATGATGTCTCACTAATACAAATCTTTTTTGATTACTTTTTGGAGTGCTGCCTCTGATATTCGCTCATACGATATCGTATTGCCTATTTTGTTCATACAGGATTTGCACCCACCTTTGTTTACCTGACGGAGTGCCTTGTTCTCATTTATTCACTATATATATATATATATATATATATATATATATATATATATATATATATATATATATATATATATATATATATACTGAGTTAAGTTATGGTGAGTAAAAAAAGTGACAAAAACCCTCCACAGGAAAGCAAATATAGCTGTATGCTCATCTGCATGTCTTAGGCAGGTCTGCAACCCCGCCTTTCCCCATTATCACCCAGCATACAGCACTTCCACTGCAGCAAGGGATTCTGGGAAATGACATGCAAATGAGCACACAGTGTCACTTTTTGCCTCAATAACCATTTTTAACATGGTTCCCTATAGGCTTAAGCTTGCTGCATGGTCACAGCTTTGAGCACAGCCAGGGTTAAGGTGCATAGCCAGAAAACCACCCACAGACAGCTGTTTCGACCTTGATGAGTCTCATCAGTGTGGGGTTGATTTTACTGGGAATGCAAGAGAGGCTATGGGATAGGCTAAACCATAATACTGAGTTAAGTTATGGTGAGTAAAAAAAGTGACAAAAACCCTCCACAGGAAAGCAAATATGCAAATATAGCTGTATGCTCATCTGCATGTCTTAGGCAGGTCTGCAACCCGCCTTTCCCCATTATCACCCAGCATACAGCACTTCCACTGCAGCAAGGGATTCTGGGAAATGACATGCAAATGAGCACACAGTGTCACTTTTTGCCTCAATAACCATTTTTAACATGGTTCCCTATAGGCTTAAGCTTGCTGCATGGTCACAGCTTTGAGCACAGCCAGGGTTAAGGTGCATACCCAGAAAACCACCCACAGACAGCTGTTTCGACCTTGATGGGTCTCATCAGTGTGGGGTTGATTTTACTGGGAATGCAAGAGAGGCTATGGGATAGGCTAAACCATAATACTGAGTTAAGTTATGGTGAGTAAACAAAGTGACAAAAACCCTCCACAGGAAAGCAAATATGCAAATGTAGCTGTATGCTCATCTGCATGTCTTAGGCAGGTCTGCAACCCCGCCTTTCCCCATTATCACCCAGCATACAGCACTTCCACTGCAGCAAGGGATTCTGGGAAATGACTATTGAGGCAAAAAGTGACACTGTGTGCTCATTTGCATGTCATTTCCCAGAATCCCTTGCTGCAGTGGAAGTGCTGTATGCTGGGTGATAATGGGGAAAGGTGGGGTTGCAGACCTGCCTAAGATATGCAGATGAGCATACAGCTATATTTGTATATATATATATATATATATATATATATATATATATATATATTGTGACAGGGTCATTGACTCCGTGTATGTGAATAGGAGATGGCAGTATGCATGCTATCCAGTAAACGAGGGGTTAACTCAGCTTGTCAAGCAGACCACAGGTGATTTGAATTAAGCTCCTTCACCTGCTTTAAAACAGGAAGAGGAAATACCTCTGGGGCGGCAGTCTCTCTCTCTGAGGCATAGAGGGAAGACAGAGGAAGTGTTAAGACAGACACAAGCTGCCCAAAGCGATCCTGTCCCAAGAGGGAAGAATAAAGCTCCCAGGTAAGGAGCCAACTGCGTTTGCTGTACTTTATTGGGCTGGAATAGGTTAGCTAGCCAGCCAGATAGTTAGCCTGCACTTTTGTTTAGCTAGTACCCCGACCGGGGTTAGGATTTTTGTTTCGTTTCAATTTTAAAGGGACAGTGTACCCATTGTTTAGTTACCGTTTTTGGACAAATAAACCCATCAGCATTATTTCACCGGAAAAGACGTGTTGTCTCCTCACTTACCACGACCATACCTGTCACACGTGGTGTTAGAAGTGGGATTTGAACGCACGCCTCCATACAGAGACCAGAAGCTAGAAGAGGGGCTATTCAGTCAGAGGTAAAGAAAATGCTAGATCTAGGCATAATTGAGGAGTCCCATAGTCAATGGTCGAGCCCTATTGTCTTGGTACCTAAGCCAGATGGGACAATACGGCTCTGTAACGACTTCAGAAAAGTAAACGAAGTCTCGAAGTTTGATGCCTATCCTATGCCACGGGTAGACGAGTTAATTGAGAAGTTGGCGAGGGCACGTTTTCTAACCACTTTAGATCTTACAAAGGGTTATTGGCAAATCCCCTTAACGAGGTCAGCAAAAGAGAAAACGGCCTTCTCCACACATGATGATCTATTTCAGTATATTGTTTTACCCTTTGGTCTTCATGGGGTGCCTGCAACCTTCCAAAGGTTGATGAATAAGTTGCTACACCTACACTCGAACTACGCCTCAGCGTACTTAGACGATGTAGTTATTCATAGTCCAGATTGGGACTCACATCTAGTAAAGGTTGAAGCAGTGTTAAGAACCTTTCGGGAGGCGGGTCTTACAGCCAATCCAGCTAAATGTTCAGTCAGCCTAGCAGAGGCAAAATATCTTGGCTATGTTGTGGGAAGGGGGACAGTAAAACCCCAGCTCAATAAAGTTGAGGCCATTGAGAGTTGGCCCCGTCCCCTTAAAAAGAAACAGGTTAGGACGTTTTTGGGCATTGTAGGTTACTACAGGCGATTTATACCCCATTTTGCAACCCGGGCTGCACAGCTGTCAGATCTAGTAAAGGCAAAGGCACCTGAGGTTGTAAAATGGAACGGTAATGCGGAGACCGCATTTGTAGACCTACGCACAACGCTCTGTAGTCACCCAGTCTTGGTAGCCCCGGATTTTAAAAAGGAGTTTTTTTTGCAAACGGACGCCTCCGAAGTAGGTCTCGGAGCTGTACTGTCCCAGTTTGTAGGAGAAGAGGAACACCCGGTCCTCTATTTAAGTCGCAAATTGTGTCCCCGCGAACAAAGATATGCCACAGTGGAAAAAGAGTGTCTGGCCGTAAAGTGGGCAACAGACACATTGAAATATTACCTTTTAGGCAGGTCTTTTACACTCATAACAGATCACGCACCACTACAATGGATGCACAGAAATAAAGAAAAGAACTCGAGAGTTACCCATTGGTTTTTGTCGTTACAACCTTTTAACTTTACGCTCCAACATAGGCCAGGCATACTGCACGGTAATGCTGATGCACTCTCTAGGGTGCACAGTCTCGGTGCACGGGCCACTCCACTCAGTAACGTTACGCTGGGAAGGGGGATATGTGACAGGGTCATTGACTCCGTGTATGTGAATAGGAGATGGCAGTATGCATGCTATCCAGTAAACGAGGGGTTAACTCAGCTTGTCAAGCAGACCACAGGTGATTTGAATTAAGCTCCTTCACCTGCTTTAAAACAGGAAGAGGAAATACCTCTGGGGCGGCAGTCTCTCTCTCTGAGGCATAGAGGGAAGACAGAGGAAGTGTTAAGACAGACACAAGCTGCCCAAAGCGATCCTGTCCCAAGAGGGAAGAATAAAGCTCCCAGGTAAGGAGCCAACTGCGTTTGCTGTACTTTATTGGGCTGGAATAGGTTAGCTAGCCAGCCAGATAGTTAGCCTGCACTTTTGTTTAGCTAGTACCCCGACCGGGGTTAGGATTTTTGTTTCGTTTCAATTTTAAAGGGACAGTATACCCATTGTTTAGTTACCGTTTTTGGACAAATAAACCCATCAGCATTATTTCACCGGAAAAGACGTGTTGTCTCCTCACTTACCACGACCATCCTGTCACAATATATATATATATATATCCCCTGAAATGGGGTTATTCTACATATAGAATCCCGTACAGGTGGAGGCGCTACTGAGCATCGTTCCAGGATACACCCCAGGTTCCCAGCAGCGGAGGCTCAGGCCTCCTGTAAGTCACAGGTATTGCACTACACACACTCTATCTATACATCTCCCACAAGGGGGGGGGGGTGTTAGTGCGCTACAATTATATTAATGAGCAGGTGTAATTATGGAACCGTCCTTTCTCATCAAATGTATTCATTCTTAGCGGAATCTGCTAAAAGTCCCAATATATTATTAGTGTTCTTTCTTCCTGTTCTTCTCAAGCTTACAGTTGCTTTGGTCATAACGGTATCACACCTCTGTTTGCTTTTCACAGAACAAAAAAGCAAATCTTTTATTGAATTTGAAGTCTGCAGAAACACTTAAATTAAAGCCAAGTAGCTTAGTAATAACTGTAGGTTAGTACAATGCTAAAACATGATACTGATGATGGAGTTAATCAAATGACCAAGTTTCAAATAGCATTTGAACTTCCATGTGACATTTTCAAGACATTCCACTCCCTTCAACTTGGATCCATCTCATTCAGATTGTATATCACTCTTGCGAGAGTACAGTGACCCACCAATAAGTTTCTTCTGTATATTTATAGTCTATTTAATCCAACTTGTCTTGGATAACATCTATTTTTAATTTAAGTGAATGCAAACTCAACTCCAGCTGGTGTTATATTTCAGAGACACAGGTCAGTGAACTTTTAAATAAGCACCAAACACTTTATCAAATTACTTTTAAAGCCATACTGAAAGAAAGATCCAAACATGATTGGGTTATTGAAAAATATTAGCAAAATACGTGTTGTCATGGTATGGTTTATAATTAAAAACATTTCTTTGTGCTCACAGTTCTCAATACAGATGTGAGGTCAAGGGCATGGTGAGAGAGTGAGATCTAGAATGTAATAGTAGAGATGTATAGGATCAGATTGAGAGAGAACAAACACAGAATGCAGAGAGTTAGAGTGAACGTGAGATCCAGAATGCAAGGATAGAAAGAGCCGAACCCTATGTGAGGTGTGATATGACCACAAGGCCCAAGCTCCAAGCTGAGGAGGGAGGGGCAGAAGCGAGGCTCTGTCGGGGCCCTCCAGTGAGAGCAGCGTGGCACACCCTGACTTACCAGGTGATCGAGAGCAGGATCTGCAACAGTAATTAGGCCTCCCGCTGCCCCCCCCCCTGATATTCCTTGAACCCCCAGTTATATAGCCCCAGGTGGTTACGGGGGAGGGAGCTCTGTGGCACCCCTCTTATTTGTAGGGTTGTGCCAACCTGTGGGTCTCTTTCAGTAGCCTGGGTAGAGCAGCGAATGAGAAGGCCATGGCAGACGGGCGCGGGAGCTAGTTCGGTGCGGCCCCATTCGCTGCTGAAGGGGGAACCAGATGACAGCTCATAACACGCATGCTAGGCCCCAGACTGTTGTGCTCATCATGCTATGAGCATGGTGGGAAGACTTCTGCAACTGAAAGTCACAGTTAACCCCTTCAGAGCCAGCAGTGCTATCAACATTTCCAAAGAAGGCAGTATATTAAGGCAGTTTGGAATAGATTTTGGAGCAGTCTCAACAGGACTGCAGCTTTAAATAAGTCTACATTAAATCTACCTAAGATTTGATTGACCGTGCAATTAGAACCTTATCATTTAATTTAACTCACAGGACAAAGATCACTGATGCTGTGATCTGCAGGACAGACTGGAATTCATCCTTTCACAGCCAGGTTTAATCTATCATATGAGATTTCGGCAATAATGCAATGTTCCTTCAGATCGAGTTTGGGAGGTTTCTGTGAGTCTGGCGGTCTGGGTATAGTTTACGAGTATTAAATAGCCCTGTTTGTGATGTTTGGTTGGGGGTGAAGTGCAGGGTACCCTTGCAAGACGGAGCTCAGTTACAGTAATGCTTAGTGGTGGCATGATTGACTAGTAGGCAGGGCTCATTGTGCTTTGAGTACCTGGGGCCCATCTAGCAGCTGCTGTGGGTTCACCTGATTGGCGGGCCATGATTTAAAAGTTATTAGCCTTTCCCGTGGGTGGTACTCTCAGGCAGGGTCAGCACATCCCCTTTGATGTATTTGAATTAACAGCCACAGCTATTGTGCCTCCACACAGAGGTTCAGTGTGAAAGCAGAGTAAGAACACAGAGAAGTGTATTTATCAAAGTCTACCAGCTGCAAAGCTGAGACAAAAAAAAAGCACCTGATTTATCACAGAAAAAAATCACTTCACTTTCAATGAGATTCTTTACAATGATGTATCTACAGTAGTGCTGTTGATTACTCCAATTCTGCAGACAGGTCACTGATAACTAGACCCAATAGAGTACTGAGAGACAGGGTTATAGTGAAAGAAAAAGTTGTGAAACAGTTTACTTCTAGTCCAAATAAAGTGTCAAATACACACATACGCGCTGAACTAGTGTGCTACAAAGGTGCAGTTGCACTATAGAACGTGTAATGTAACAGTGATATATCAAGTTATATACAGTCTAATGACTCCAAGTGATGTGATATCAGTGCAAGTTAAATGAAACAGATAAGAAAAAATATCCCAAACCAGTTCCAGTCAAGTTCAGTGAACAAGAAATCTAAATCCAGAAGATGATCCTTATGGAGAACACTGCAGCTTCTGAGTGATGTAGCCAAACCACATAGATGAAAAAAGAAACACAGCGCACGACTCTCATAGGGTTAATAAGTATTTAAAAGGTGTATTCATGAAAGTGATAAGAATTGCACGTATGAGATAGTTTAGTCAAATAAGCAGGGCATGTTTAGGGCACATATTACCACTCATGGATGCAGGTTGCTTGCTTCAGGGACTCCTCACAGACTGCAGTCTCTGGTTCGGATGGGAGCGCCTTTCATCTGCTGCTGTACTGTCCTGGTAAGTCTTTTACTTAAAGCAATGTCCGCACATCAGGGGGTAGCATGTAGGTTAAACTGGAACACAACACTTCCCGCACCGTCAGGCTCCGGCCATCCTTGCCTAGAGCTGGTAGATCAAGGCTGTTGATACCACACCGGGAGCGATGACGTCACTGAGGTACGCTGCGGAGTACTCTCCTTGTTGTCTTCAGCTCCCTGGTTCCTGTGACCGGCTGCTAGTCTCATGCAGCGGTCAGTTCCTGTTTCCTGTGCTGAAGCTGAGTACTCTCCTTGTTACTTCAGCTCCTTGTTTCCTGTGACCGGCTGCTATATTCATGCAGCGGTCTGTTCCTGGTTTCCTGCACTGAAGCGGAGGTTTCCCTGTGTATCTTCAGCTTCCTGGTTCCTGGGGCCTACTCTTTCCCTAATCTAGAGAGGCCGTGTCCTGGTTCCTGCGCTGAAACGGAGGATTCCCCAGCCCGCTCAGGACTCTTGCGCCGAAGCACTGGTTTACCAGTGCAGCTAGGCGGTGTGCTACTCTGGTCTGTCTACCACCTCCTGAGACCAATACCATGGGCCATGGTCGCCGCACACGCAGAGGCCACTCCCGCGCTCCTAAGCTGAAGCAGGGCTCTCCTGACTACCTATTGCTGAACTCCTGCTTGAACAACGTTTACCCTGATGTCTCCAGTCCTGACCCTGGCGTGTCCACCGACGATGCTGTCTTCTCCTATCCTAATCCTGCTACGTACGACTACGAACTGCGCAATCCGGATCAGCCTGCGCGGTCTAAGGTCGGTGCTTTTACAACCCCACCTCAGCCACGCGGTCCAACCCAGGTTTGTGGCGAGCAGTCGTGACAGTATGCTCGGCCCCACAAACTCGGACCGCCCTGTGGTGAGGGTTGGTATGTTTCTGTCTGAAATCCTGTCCCGGCCTGTAGACCAGTCCCAGTTTGAAAACCAGTTTCTGTGCGAAATACTACCCCTGATTGAAGATCAGATTATGTATGAAGGTTTAACCCCGTTGCAAAGACAATGCCGTAACGATCTCATTAGTAAGGCTTATGGCCTCAAGGACTTAAAACAGTCTCTGGCCACTTGTGTTTGCTCCTCTGGTTCCCCTTTAACCTGGGATAATGTGCATCCTATCAAACTTGCCAACGCCCGAAATGCACTCCTTGCCTTGGCCTTATCATTGGACATTCACCTAGTACAACAGGACCCTCTCTTCATTGTGGTTTATGCTCAAGACACACTCCGTGTACTTTCCCTGACTTTGGACATTTGCATAAAGGAACAGGACCCTCTCCTCGCCAGCTATGCTGCCGCTTGGCAGTCCACCTGTGCTGCCAGTCCTGTCGCTAAACCTGGGGACTTATCTCCCTCTCCAGGAAATGACCAAACTGACCCACTATCACTGCCCCCTAACATAGATGCTGCCATGGTCCCTAGCCCTGATGGTACACCCGGGTACTCTGACACCAATGATACGTCTACGTTAACCCCTGCTGATCAGTCCTGTGAGGTTCCCCTGGAGTATACGTATATTTCTCTAGCCAACACTAAGGCTCTAGTATCCGAGAACAAGTCCCTTTTTCAGTCTATTCCTAACTCTGAATCTCCCTTTTCAGCCCTCGAAGTTTTTCCTGCTTTAACCCCTGCTAGGCAGTTCTGCATGCCTTCCCTGTCAGGGAACAAATCCCTCCTACCTCCACGTACTCAGCTTCAATTTCTAAGTTCTGTTCCCAAGGTCATTCCTGTATTAAACCCTGTGGGGCAGCTGTCTGAGTCCCCTTTGGTAACCCCCTGTTCTCCGCCAGCCATGGTCACGTCCCTAGCTCCAGAGGAAGAATCCCTTGTCGCACCTATTACAGAGGAAAAACTCTCTATGTTCTACTCTCAGGTATTATCTGCTTTAACTCCTGTAAATTCTTGCTGCCTCCAAGCTAATGCCTTCGTTCTAGCCTCAGAGAATGTGTCCCCAAGTCCTATAGCAGAGGTTGCATTAAATGACTTCCCCAAGGTTGCTGAATCCTTAGTTAGTTTTTGCTATAAAACCCCTGCTTCAGCTCAAGTTTCAGCTGCTGTGCCCCCTGAAACTTCGGCTAAAGTTCTGATTCCAGTTAAATGTATTCAGTTACCAAGTTTTTCCCTAAGCTTGGTCGCAGAGTTCCCATTTCCAGGTACTTCGCTGAACCAGTCTGTCACCCAGAGAGCGATGATCCCTGCTTCAGCACATAGTCCCCACGTCGTGGAATCTGCAGTCATTTCTGGTTTCCCAGACACTCCTTACCAAATACCCACTTCAGAGACCAGTACAGTTATGATTACCCCCCGTGTACTGTCTGTGTTCTCCCCTTCTCAAAGCTTAGGGTTAAAACCGTACAGTGGTCAGTATGCCCCTCCTGGGGTTCATGTTGTGTTCCCAGGAATGTTTGCTGACACACTGTTTTCACTTAAAAGCGACGCTTTTTCATATGTGCTAGCTAGAAGCCTGCACACAGTTTCCCCTCTCTCTGAAATTTGCCTTGTCGGCCCTGATACTCGGAGAGGTAAAAACCTCTCTTCAGATTCAGAATCTCTTTCTATAGAGGTCGTCCTTGCTGTTAGTTCCCCTGATTTCTCTGCCCATGCAAACCCTCCAGGGATCAGCATATCGGTTGTTACCCCCTTAGTACAGTCTGAGACCACCCTGCTTATATTACAAGTCCTGGTGTTTAAATCTGAGCTATTTAGTTTTACTGCTCTTGCTAAACCTCAGTCCCTCAGCACTGCAGCTAAACGTGCTCCAGCAACCGTTGGGTTACTCGGGGTAAAAATTAAAATTCCTGTCTTAAAGGGTACTTTCTCACACATGTCCAGCAAACCTAGAACCTCAGTGATTGATTCTAAGTCACTTATCACTATATCTGATATTCTCACTAGTCAAACCCTGACACCCTCACCACTGGCTAGGAGTCCCGTTATCAGAATTTTTGCACTAGTAAACACGCCTAAATCTGTTTTTGTGATGACAAGCACCCCTGTTGTTAGGGCCCTTGCAGTTTTGGATAAGACTCCTTTTACTTCAAAGGTTTCTGCTATTAAGAGTTTCCACGGTTCCAACTTACCGCTTATTGTCTCTTTAACTCCTATCATTACTCTCCCATTATCAGTCACTGATTCCCAGGCACCAGCTCCTGACGCTAGTTCTCCTATCGGTACCCCTGCTTTGCGAGATGTTTCTGTTATGGATTCCGAGCCTCCAGCTCCGGAGTCAATTCCTTTACTCGCTGCTGTTTTTGTAGTCTCTCAGGTCCCTGTCACTGAAGTACAGACTTCAGCTTCTGTGGTTAGCTCCCCTCCCTCCGCTACCCTTGCTCTGCCTGATTCTCAAGTTTCTGATATTAAAGCCCCAAAGCCTATTCCTACTCCCCAGACAATACTATCTCCCACTGAGGGTTCCCCAGTATTTGAGAGCTCCACTGCTGAGTGCTTCTCTGCCTCTGTGAAACGATGTTTTTCCCCCTCGGAACCTTCTGTTGCCCCTGTTATTTCCTTTGAGTTGGAAATACTCTGTACGTATCCCAAGATTTCGGTCTCTATGTCTGGTTTAATGCTTGCTTTGTCACCTTCCATACCAATACCGGGAAATGCTCCCACCCACCCTATACCCTCGCTGACCACTACCTGGGAGACCTCTGGAGGAGAAGTCCCTCTCAAATTCCTACATGCAGAGGTCAGCCAAGACTTGGTCTGTCCCGAAGGTCGCCCGGGTATATTCGATCAACTATCAAGGCCGCTTATCCTAAATTCTGGTCCCATTACTAAAGACTGGGCTCCCAGTGGGGGTTCTTCTGCCGTTTCTGCTCCGGAACCCTCTGGTTCTTCACAGCCTTGGATTCCCAAGCCATTTCGCGGGGCGAGCCAGGTACCAATGATATCTCTACCACCACTCTCATATCCTAGAACAGTACTCACCAAGGAACTGCTCGTTTACGGATCCCCTTTCCACCTAAAAAACTTTAGGAACAACTCGATGTCCCCGAGACCCATGGATGGCCCTATCTGGCCACAGTTCTCTCCGGGGGGTGGGGGTACACAAAGGAGTGACCACGAGTCTCTGAACCATTACTCTAACACCAATCCTAGACGGTTCAGGAACAACTCCTGGTCCCCCAACTCTATGAGTGGTCTTGTTCGCCCGGAGGTCTCACGTGAAGGGGGGGGGGAGGTACTGTAAGGAATCCGCTCCTCGGTTTACTGTTTGCCTTAACTTGCAGACCTGTGCAGTCCTGGAACACTTTCCCGGATATTTACTGCAGCCTGGATTCACTCACCAAAGCAATACTGCCACACGCCCCTTCTGCCATTGGTCCTCTGACCTTTAAGTACTGCTTTCCCACAATGCTCCCTGCCGAGCATAGTCCTTCCTGGATGTCTCTGTGTTCTGCCATAAGCCTTGTCTTGTCTGTCTCCTTGGTTCCTGAGACCGGCTGCTAGCGTCACGCAGCGGTCTGTTCCTGTGCTGAAGCGGAGTACTCTCCTTGTTGTCTTCAGCTCCCTGATTCCTGTGACCGGCTGCTAGTCTCATGCAGCGGTCAGTTCCTGTTTCCTGTGCTGAAGCTGAGTACTCTCCTTGTTACTTCAGCTCCTTGTTTCCTGTGACCGGCTGCTATATTCATGCAGCGGTCTGTTCCTGGTTTCCTGCACTGAAGCGGAGGTTTCCCTGTGTATCTTCAGCTTCCTGGTTCCTGGGGCCTACTCTTTCCCTAATCTAGAGAGGCCGTGTCCTGGTTCCTGCGCTGAAACGGAGGATTCCCCAGCCCGCTCAGGACTCTTGCGCTGAAGCACTGGTTTACCAGTGCAGCTAGGCGGTGTGCTACTCTGGTCTGTCTACCACCTCCTGAGACCAATACCAAAGACCATGGTCGCCGCACGCGCAGAGGCCACTCCCGCGCTCCTAAGCTGAAGCGGGGCTCTCCTGACTACCTATTGCCGAACTCCTGCTTGAACAACGTTTACCCTGATGTCTCCAGTCCTGACCCTGGCGTGTCCACTGACGATGCTGTCTTCTCCTATCCTGATCCTGCTACGTACGACTACGAACTGCGCAATCCGGATCAGCCTGCGCGGTCTAAGGTCGGTGCTTTTACAACCCCACCTCAGCCACGCGGTCCAACCCAGGTTTGTGGCGAGCACAGTCGTGACATATACATAGGAATTATAGCGGGGGGGCAAAAGGATGGAGAAGGAGGGATAGGTTAGGGTTGGAGGACAATGCAAGTGGTTGGCAGGGGACGCAGTAGAGAGAGGAAGGGGGGAGAATATGGATTTAGGGTCTGGGACAGTAAGTTTAGGAGAGAGAGGTCAATATATATAGACATACAGTTATAGGTGGAACTTTACATAAGGAAGGGAGGGTGCAACATGTTAGGGCATGAGGGTCTGGAAAAAGCCATTGGTTTAGCAGGAATCCAAAATAAGACTTAGGAAATGCAGGGAGTCACATGGATCAGGGGAGAGTTCACTAAAAGGTTAGGAGTTATGTATAAAATAATGAGGTATAATATAGAGGAATAATCAGAGTAATTTAGAGTTCATTTCACAGTTATAGAGTTAATTATAGCTGAGCAGGTGGGGCTGGGGGGGGTTTGAGTGGGTGTTTTATGTTTACAAAAAAAATAAAATGTGCGCCAGGGTTTAGGCAGGAGTGTCGCCACCCTGACTGTTGGCATGAGCTGGCAGTCCAACGGGCCGGCCCTAACCCAGCTCACGGGCAAAGACCAAAGGGATCATGGGCTCACCTGCAGCCCATGTCTTTGGCCACATTGTTATGTGGGCCCAGAGAAGGTTTGTTTCCCTAGGGCAAATGAGCCTAGGTCACTCGGGACCAAAAGAGGCTCAGTTAGTTTTGTATATTTCTTGTATGTCTTTTCTTCCCTGTCTACCCTCTTGTGTGACCCCATTCCCCGTCCCGGCCAGGAGGGCGGAGAAGTTGCAACAAGAAACTCCCAGTGAAAATTGATCTGGAGTTCCCAGCGGCATCTGATGGTGAGCGTGAATGGGGTAAAAGAGGCACATAATAGACACAAATGGTGGTAAACTTTATTTCCCACAACGTTAAGGGCTTTAATACCCCACACAAAAGGCGCTTAGCTTTCTCTGAGTACAGAAAGAAGAAAGCGGATATACTGCTCCTGCAGGAAACTCACTTTAGCAAAACAAGTTCCCCTACATTTTTAGACAAAAGCTTTAGACATTTCCACCTAGCGTCCGCAAAAGAGAAAAAGAGACGAGTAGCTATATTGATTCATAATAAGTTACCCGTCAAAGTAGATAAAAATCAGGAGAGACAAGCAAGGCAGATTTGTAATAATAATAAGTACAATCCAAAGTAGCCGTCTAACACTGGCGAACATTTACGCGCCTTGTGAAAATGATCCTCAATTCTTCAATTCGTTTTTCATATTATTGAAGAAGATAGCAGAAGGCAACATAATCTTAGCAGGGGACTTCAACAAGACCATTGACCCGACACTTGACAAAACATCTCGGAAAAAGAGGGGTAAGAATAAAGGTACGGTGGCAATTATCAAAGGACTAAGAGACAGACAATTAGTAGGCATATGGAGGAAACAGCACCCTAGGGAAAAAGGCTTCACTTTCTACTTAAACCCAGACAACAGTTACATTAGAATTGATTACTTCTTTGTATCCAATAGACTGGTCCCGCAGATTGCCTATTCTAGGATCCATAATATTTCATAGTCAGATCACGCACCCATAGAGCTACGGTGCTCACAAATTAGACTAGACAGCCCAGGAGCAAACTGGAAACTTAATGGATTATAAAGATCCGAGAGATAACACAAAGTCTCAAAAAAGAATTAGTGCTATTTTTTAGGATTAATAGAGATAGCGTCAACTTCCACACAACCTTATGGGAGGCTCACAAAGCTACTCTCAGAGGCACATTAATTAACATAGCAGCTGGTAGGAAAAAATAAAGAGACACAAAATTAAACCAGTTAAAAGCAAAGCTTCACAAGCTCTTGGTCCTTTATAGCAGAAATGGTGGAGACGAGATCTTACAGGAGCTAAAAGACATGAGAATTGAACTCAACATGCTCCTCACCTCCCACGCTGAGAAAAACGCCGAGTTGGTCAAAGAGGACATTTTCCGTAATCCGTAATAGGCAACCAAATTATAATATTCACTCCATTAGGACCTACAAGGGAGACGTAGCATCTAACCCAAAACTCATAGTGGCAAAGTTTAAGACATATTATGTAAAGCGTTATAACCGGTATTATCTCATTTTTTACCGGACAGAGTAACCAAATAGTGGGCTTTCCGGATCAATTCCGGACACCTGGCAACCATAGCTGTACTATCCCTGGCCCGTGCAACCCACAAGGTGACGCATTGTGGCCCGTGCCCACTGAGCCAACAGGAGGGAGAGCGGGGCCCACAGGCCAGCACTGGGAGTTGTGTCCGGCTGCCGGGCCTTCTTTCCCTCCGCTGGTCTGGGCCTCCTCTCCCCACTTGTGCACACCAGAAGTAGGGCACGGACAGTAGCTGCGCCCAACTTCCGCGACCGCGTAGCACCAGAGGCTCCCACGAAGGTAAGGTGTAGGGCTATTGTGGGCGAGGGGAGCTGGTGTGGGGCTATTGTGGGGGATAGGAGCTGGTGTGGGGCTATTGTGAGGGAGAGGGGTTGGTGTGGGGCTATTGTGGGGGAGGTGGGTGTCACAGAAGACCAGAAATTAACAAAGGAATCAAGGTACCAGACAGGAAAAGCTGTTCAATAAATATTTTTTATTTCAGCTGTAGCAAGCAAGCCCTACAGGGGCATATGGGGGGAATCCTAGCAGGCAATGTGATGAGCGCCACATTTAATTTTTACCCACGGTTTGCTTCCACATTCCATAGGGGTAGGGACCATCCAGGCCTCTTTGTTACAAATAGAGGTAGAGCTTGATAAAAAGTCCTACTCTTCGCTTCTCCAATACAGCTTTAGTGCCTTAGCAAGCAGCACTTTATTTTTCTTGGTGACAAAGTTCTCGGCATCGGTTCCAGGTGTCTCTGGCAAAGCCTCGAAGCACACCGCTTAGTCCGTCTACATGTCACGATCCGAAAAAACGAATCCTGAAGTGGTCTAATTTTATAATAAAAACAGGAACCAAAAAAGACAAAAGCACTACTATCCAGCAGGTAGAAATGATAAAAAAAAAAAGCAGGGAGAGCGTTCCCAAAGTGAAAAACAGAGCTAATTAATTAGCAGCATGGAATACATACAGCATACACAGGCAAAAAAAAAAGCCTTCACCTACATGTTTCAAGCGTTAGCTCTTTATCAAGGTGATTTTATAATTTTATAGTAAGAACAATCTCTAAGAAAGTGTGCAACAAAAAATAAGAACCCCAAAGAGTGTGGAGAACGCACTGAAAATAAGACCAATTTACCAGCTCTTGGTCCGGCATCATCTTTCTTCCCTCCACTTTGTATATTGGTGTCGGAGATGTTAGGAGATATCAAAGAGCTTTGAAATTTGAGGAGAAGAAGGGATAAAAACCAGTGTCTTCCTCAGCTCTGTCTTCACCCCTGAAACTTCTTTTAGTGAGCTGGTAATCATCAGATGCCTTGTATTTACAAGGCGATTATTTAATTCCATGTTTGTGAGGGCTTTTTTTAATCCATAAACCGTTTTTTTTTTTTTAAACACCAATTAAATAGATTCATATTATGGAGCGCAAGCTTTTTGTTTTGTTTTTAGATTTCTTTGAGGATATAGGTGATCCCAACTGAAGCTGCTATGCTGGCATTGATATACTCCTGCTATGTTGGCAATTTTCTCCAGATGATTCTTTGAGACTATTTTACAAATAAGAATTTCTCTTTCGAAGTGATTCCTTGTGTGTGTGTACATAAAATGTTGTGTGCTATAATGGATGCATTAGTTGTTTGCATAGATATATATGGAGATTAGGGTACAATTGTATTAATATATTACACTGTTTATTTGTGCACCATATCTGTGTTTTACATGTTGTACATTATGCTATTTTCTATTTCATATTTAGTATTCTGCTGCGGAGACATGGACAGGCAGAGAGACAAAACCGAGAGGTAGGTTAGTTTTTTTTATGCTTACGTCAGAAGATTAACACTGCGGGGTCCCTTTCAGATGCAGGGACCCCGCAGCATTAATTCTCACTGTAAGTTGGGCTAATCACTGAGCAAGAGTGATGTAGGTATGTAGTCTACATCATCACTCGCTCAGTGATTTTCAACCTCCGCGGGCACCCCTCAAGGGTTCCGTGGCCTGCCATGGGGGGGAGGGAAAGGAAAGACTACTGTCCTAAGCTCTCCTAAATCCGGCAACTCCCCAAAAGCAGCAGCTGGAAGTTGGGTCCAACTTCCGGCTGACCTGAGAGAGCTGCAGACCAGTGCAGCACCGCAGGCTTCCTTGCCCCAAGGTGTGTGAGTGAGGGCGGGGAGGGAAGACAGAGTAAAGAAGGAATAAGAGAGGGGAGGAAGAGGAGGGGAGAGTAACCCGAGACACCCCAGTCCCCACCAACAATGCATGGGCGAGTACTGATAGCAAAACAATGACAAACTGTGTAGCAGCAAAGTCATATTAGCAGTCCAGCAATACTTGTTTTGACTCCTTTCTGGCTAGCTATACCTAATTTAAAGAGGAATCATTACTTTGTTTTGAAAACATTATGAGATTTCCAGCAATAACCAGGCAGATGTGGAGAATTCTGAATGAATCCTGGACTATGGGTAATTGTCCAAAATGTAGACCGTGGGATTTTCATTAACATCAATATGTTAATGGGTGTGACGGTGAGGGGGTAACCAGGCTTAACAATAAATGTTAAGCCCGTCTGGTTACCTCTGATCCATGTATTGGGGTTCAGGAGTGTCAGCTCTTGAGCCCAGAGATTTTTCATGCATTCTGTAAAAATATGCAGCAATAAAGAATTTTGGTGTTTTGTTTTTACCTTTCCAGGAGTGCCAGCAAGCAGAGATTGCTAGGCTATGAGTTTCATGGGGTGGGGTTACAGAGAACGTCTTGTCAGAATGTGTCTAGGTAGCGGGGTTCCAGAGTTGCTGGATACCCCAAATATGTACCCGGGAATCAGGACGGATTCTCAAATACATTGAGACGCATTGCTCCGGCAAAATCTCCCCATGAAAACGCTGACGCGACTCACTGCTGATTCCCTGCTTCAGCACAGACCAGAAAGGTAAATGGGGCATAGGGATGTGTGGTATCCCTAGGACGGTAAAGGGGTCACTAGTATAAGAGGAGATGCCCAGTTAATGCCCTGATCTCCCAGAACCTGGTATAGGGGTTCTGGGGGTACTCCAACCATACATAAGGTTGCAAGGAGTTTAAAAGTCTATGTTCGGTAAAGTGTGTGTGGAATATGGCTTGTAGGAATAAAAGTGCAAGATTCTTAGTCTATTCCCCATAACCATAAGACTTAGAAAAGTATATATTTTATTAAACAGTATGTTTAAAGTGGGAATATGCTTGTGCACAATAATATGAGCTGGGACTTCCAGGTCCATGGTTCCGAGAGACCATTTGGCTACCAAGCTTGGTGCCATCAAGTCTGCGCGGGTTCCGGATATGAAAGCCTGAGAGATTGCCAAGTGTGAAAGCCATTTGGGTACCAGAGTTAGCCTCAAGTACTCACGTCCTGGGATGAATGTGAGTCCTCGGACCACCATTTGCCACAGCCCAGACTTTGAGGAGGCTAACTCAGCGGGTGGCCTTTGCATGACAAGTGGCAGAGGTGCCAGGTTGACGCATGCCCTTGTCAGATTCTGAATCCACGCTTGCCCGGCTTTGGTAGACTGGCAGCGCTCTGATTGGCTGGTAGAAATTCTCCCACGCTCGGATTGGCTGTAGTTTTTCATGAATGAACTCTGAAATACAATAAGGATGCCTCAGCCAATCCAGAGATCAGATTCTAAGCGCCAGAACAGCAGCAGCAAATTTGAATGTACCAAAAGATGCTCTTGGAGAAATAGCAGCGAGCCGGCTTCAGAAATTTCAGATCGAGAAGTCCCACTTTTTGCGGCCAAGTTCTGAGAATTGAATGTAGCGTTCGCGGCCAGGATTTCAAGCCGAAAATAGTTCCACTTGGAGCTAAGTTGCGGTAAAGTTATTTCAACTCCTCCGCAGCAGATACAGCGGTGGCGTCAGGAACTTCATGCCGATTTGAGTTCCAGGACATTTCGGGACGAGTCCTGGTCAAACAAAGACTTTGTTTTATGTTCTATTTAAGCTAGGAAAGTCTAGTTTTCAGCCCGACACCCAGTAAGTGTGTTCTTTTTATAGATTTTGTGTTTCATTGTGCTTTTCCTTTTTTAAGTGAATAAATTACAATTTATTTTACTACCTTGTTTTGCTCAGTGTTATAATCCCCGGTATAAATGGTGTAAATGCCTGGTCTCCCGTGACAATGGTTTGTTTTTCTAGGAGATTGATGCATCTTAAATAAATTGTATGAGTGTCTATAAATAACTTTGTAACTTGAACCTTATTTTTGCAAGTTCATCGTATAACAGGAAGTGTGCATAGCAGTATTTTTCAACCAGGGTTCCCCGGGCATCCCTAAAAAGTTCCCTGCAATTTCCAGGTCATTTAAAAAAATTTGTACCAAATACAGAAGAATGTACAGTGTATCTGATCCCATACACACTATTAGAGAGGGTTGGGATTCCTGAGAATTTCACAATATAATTTATAGGGTTCCATCAAAAATAGGTAGGTAACCACTGGTGTATAGTTTGGATTATATTTTCAATGGAATGGAAGAAACAAGATAATAACATGCTCTTTTGTAGCGCAGCATTGCATACATTATCAGTGATCTATAATTAAAAAAATAATATTTTAAAAGTAGCATTTAATGACCTAGACCCACTGCCATTTTAGTTTAGTTTGGTCCTGAATGTAACTTTTAACAAAATGGTTGCCTTGGGTTATTCTTTGTACAGCTGATATTAGTAGACAAACAAAGTAACAATCATGGGGCAATTATTAACAAGGCATGACAGCACAAGTAGCAGTATACTGATTATTGATGATAATCAGATGGCTGTTGGACATTTTGGGAGTGTTTTAGGCATCCATTCCACTTCTTACAATCACATTTTTTGTGAAACAACCTACGAAGGATTATATGGAATAGGCTGCAGCCAGGGGACAAATCCGGAGAGCAAGAAATCCTCTATGGAATACATTGGTTATAATTACATCTCCCCAATGTCATGGTAGCAGGTGTGAAGTAACACTTTACTTGCATGATTTTGCATTTCCAGCAATTTCCACCGCCAAATGTGTCTCTCTCTCTAGCTTAGTATTCACATGGTAACACAACACTCCCCTTAATTAATGGAATACTAGGGGAAACAATACCAAACACTAGACTAGTGACCACAAGGGGTCACTGTAGCCCCAAAAATTGCACTCCAAGTATATGATGGGATATAACATATGTGAAAGAAATGTTAATAGATCAGAGTGTAAATCCCCCTCATATAAATTTATGACATATTCATAGTGAGGTAGTAACAGAGAGGCCATCCGAAAACATGAGAGAAGTAGTAAAATAAAATAATAAACTTTAATAACACTCGACGAAAGGCATGACAATATATACAGTGGAATTAAAATCCCCAGCGAAGAGACAGAGGAGGCACATGTGGATAAACAGTAGGTATCATAATCTTCCTACTAGGGCATAATGCCCTGCGTATAGGTCAAATGTAAAACCCCAGACAGGGAGTAAATGGTAATTAGCTAGATAACGGTGTGTAATACTAGTCACTAGCAACATAGCAAATACATATTTAGCATCAACTAACACCAGTTTTTAATCTGTCAGTCTCTAAAGCAGTAGCTGATGTTGTTACTACTAATACAATTATTTGGCTAGTAGCAATATAGCAATAGAAATTTATGTAGTGATACTTGGTATACTGTCATGTAATTTGCGGTGTAAAAACATATAAGCAGCCAGATCAGTGTTAGCTACTAGTTACCATCAACACAGTGCACATTTAGCAACAAAATCTCCAGTGTTTGCTTAATCAGCAATTGAAGGGCAGTGATTGATATTGTTATTTGTAATACCCTGAGATAGATATATAATGCTGGTTACAACTGTGACCCTTTTATACCATCCCCCCTAAGTGAGATGGGGGGTGCTCTCCTGGGTTACTACAAGCGGTCTGGGTGCTGCAACCTGCTGGCAACAGGAGGGCTGAGGGCTCCGCAGTGGTGTGGGGAGAACCAGGACAGGGGGACAGATTACCTTGATCTCTGATGTCTTCTGATGGTGCAGTGCCTCCAGCCAGTGAGGATCCTCTGGGGTCTTCAAGGGATGTACCCCCACTGACACTCCTTCATTCCCAGAGACATAAATCCACACAGCAATGTATTTTCAGTATTTATTTGTGGCAGCTCCAACACAGAGAATCAGTGGGAGCATCTCTCTCATTTCTATGCCTGCACAGCATGATATTCTCCCCCCCCCCTTCCACTCAGCATGGGGGGGAAGGGAGAGACAGGTTGCTTCCTATGTGGTCTCCTCTCTGACTCTCTCAACTGAACACTAAGACTACGAACCCACTGCGGCCGGCGGGGCACGCGGCCGCGAACCACCAGACCCTTGCCCGAGTAGTCCCTGCCCCCGCTGCCTCCTTCCGACAGGGCTGACTACGTACTGTGACGCGTCAGCCAGCCGATGCTGCAAGAATCTTGTGAATTTCGGCGTTGAAGCGTCACGTGGTACGCGAGTCAGCCAATGGGGAGGGGAGGAGCTAGGTGGGAGGCGCCTTGGGCGGGGAGCAGGGAAGGAGCTGCTTCGCCTCGGGCCTTCAACTCTTCCAGCCAGGGCATTATTGGCCAGTAATGCCCTGTTCTTCGGGGATTATTACTTAAATACCACCAAGCAGCTAGAAGTCCCTCAAGGGAGGTAATCATACATGACTCCTCCCCCTGAAGCGCGCCAAATCGTGTGAAACGATCGTTGGGGCTAAGTGACGTCACGCCCGTGACGATCACGTGAATGAGACGGAGAGCAAGTACCAGTTATAGCAGCACAAAGGATTTTTAGGATGTTTCTGTTTTGTTTGAATGTCAGTAAAAGCTCATTCACTTGCTCGATCATGATGACCTCTAGTGGTTACATGGAATATGCTGGGCTTTGATAAATCTTCAACCACGCCAACACACACACATGCGAACACACACACACACACGCGAACACGCTGCTATTGGCCTGTGTGCAGCAGGCGATTTAAGAACCAGGAAGTACCGGTAGCACATACTGAGGGTAAGTATCTCTGGAAGGACGGGTTCCCTGAACATAACATATCATGCTTTAGCTCTGGGGACTCCCTACTTCACAATAAATAAAAATACGGCTTTAATATTGCTATAATTCTAGTAAAAAAATGTCGATGATTTTGGTCACGTTTTGTTGCTTGGTGCACATAAATAGATGTGTAATCTGATGACTGTGGTCAGAAAATAGTTATTGTGGAAATATCTAAATTCCAGCGAGTTTGACTTCAGTCGAACTATGTTAAGTCTCACTCTTTTTGATATTCCCTACCTAATAAAAAGTCATATACAGCAGGGGTGAGCAAACTTTGTTCCTTGCGCCCACCACCCCATACCTTGTCTCAAGCATCAAATGACAACAGCGTCATGTGATGTCATGTTGCCATGGCATTTAATTGAAATGCTCTGCAGAAGAGCGCAGGTCCTCTGTAAGCCCCCCCGCCCCCCTCAGAATGTGCACCCATGATATATAGTATACTTAGAATCACCAATCATCTGCTGCAGCTTAAATGTTAAACTGTGATAGTGCTAGTGCCAACTGAAGTTAATGTTAGTTTTTTGTGTGCGATAGTGCCCCAATGGAGTTTAATGACTAAACCCCTACATCTTTTTTTTTTTTAAGTCAAAATCATTATTGGCTCCCACCAACAAATTCTGGAGACAAATGTCAAACAATAAATTGCCTGCTACTCATTTACAGTAAAAGCTTTATACTTCCAGCAAACACAATGGAAACTCCATAATTGATGACAGTTTCCCTCCCACCAGTCAGTGACATTAGTTTTCACTGTAAAGCCAGGTAGGTATACAAAGCTTTTCAAACCTCACAGGTCAAGGTTAGGCCGCGCTTATAGTGCCGGAGACGTCGCGGCAAAACAAATGTATTGCCACCGTCGCGTGAGCTTATAGTAGAAGCGGCGCGACGGTTTGGTCGCGATCGTTGGAAGTCAAGTCATGTTGATTTTTCCAGCGACCGCAGCGTGACGTCACCGTCACTATAAGCGCAGCCTAAGCTTGAAAAAGACTCCTGTGTCGTTTCTGAAGTACTTCACACTGATTTACTTCATGAAAAAGTCAAACGTTCGTGAAATCTATTGTATCAGCTGGTTTTCCAATCGCCTAGTAATATAGATTTCCAAGCTTTAACAGCAAACACAAAAGCATCACTGGGAAATAACTTAGTAATGTTATATTGCATATCATAAATTAATAGCAGTAGACTGAAAAATACCATAGCAACAAATAGCACAAATAACTGCAATAAATATAGGCGGTCCTTCATTAGGCTGCGCTTATAGTGCCGGCGACGCGACGTCGCCCAAAAACAAAATACATTGCACTATAAGCGACAAGCGACGCCGTGAAAATCTGAAGCCGGCAAAATTTGATTTTTTCAAGGGTTGTCGCGTCACGTGACGGCCCTTGAACAAATCAAATTGCTGGAATACCACGACCACGCCGCCCGGCGAAACATAACTTTCGCCGGTGGCGACGGGTGACGTCACCCGCCGTCGCCAACGACGGCACAGCCTTATCCAGCGGAACCCACCCCGCACACCGCCCCCAGGCAGCCTGCTCAACATGTTACTGTTGGAACTACGATCATTGACCCAGTAGCCCAAGCACGCTGCCTAGGGGTCACACGACTCCTCTCTCACATTCGGCCCTCACATTCAAAACATTTCTAAAACCTGTCGCTTTTTCCTCCACAATATAACAAAGATACACCCTTTCCTCTGTTGCTCGACTGCTAAAACTCTGACTCAGGCCCTCATTCTCTCCCGTCTTGATTACTGTAACCTCCTGCTGTCCGGCCTTCCTGCCTCTCATCTGTCTCCCCTACAATCTATCCTAAACGCTGCTGCCAGAGTCACGCTACTCTTTCCTAGATCTGTCTCAACATCTCCCCTCATGAAATCCCTCTCCTGGCTTCCGATCAAATCCCGCATCTCACACTCCATTCTTCTCCTCACTTTTAAAGCTTTACATTCTTCTGCCCCTACTTACATCTCATCCCTAATTTCTCGCTATGCACCATCCAGACTCTTGCGTTCATCTCAAGGATGTCTTCTTTCTACCCCCTTTGTATCTAAAGCCCTCTCCCGCCTTAAACCTTTTTCACTGACTGCCCCACACCTCTGGAATGCCCTTCCCCTCAGTACCCGACTAGCACCCTCTCTATCCACCTTTAAGACCCACCTTAAGACACACTTGCTTAAAGAAGCATATGAATGCACTGTGGATATTCTGAATACACATTACATAAAGCTTGGCCCCCTGCAGACGCACTTACCAGAACTCCCTCCTACTGTCTCTGTACGTTTTCCCTACCTACCAATTAGACTGTAAGCTCCTCGGGGCAGGGACTCCTCTTCCGAAATGTTACTTTTATGTCTAAAGCACTTATTCCCATGATCTGTTATTTATATTATCTGTTATTTATTTGATTACCATGTGTATTACTACTGTGAAGCGCTATGTACATTAATGGCGCTATATAAATAAAGACATACAATACATCCGCACACGGCCACCAGGCAGCCTGCTCCACATCCACCCCCCGGCAGCCTGCTCCACATCCGCCCCCCGGCACCAGGCAGCCTGCTCCACATCCGCCCCTCGCCACCAGGCAGCCTGCTCCACATCCGCCCCTCGCCACCAGGCAGCCTGCTCCACATCCGCCCCTCGCCACCAGGCAGCCTGCTCCACATCCGACCCTCGTCACCAGGCAGCCTGCTCCACATCTGCCCCTCGCCACCAGGCAGCCTGCTCCACATCTGCCCCTCGCCACCAGGCAGCCTGCTCCACATCTGCCCCCCCCCCGCTCCACATCTGCCCCCCCCCCCGCTCCACATCTGCCCCCCCCCGCTCCACATCTGCCCCCCCCCCGCTCCACATCTGCCCCCCCCCCGCTCCACATCTGCCCCCCCCCGCTCCCCATCTGCCCCCCCCCGCTCCCCATCTGCCCCCCCCCGCTCCACATCTGCCCCCCCCCCGCTCCACATCTGCCCCCCCCCCGCTCCACATCTGCCCCCCCCCCGCTCCACATCTGCCCCCCCCCCGCTCCAAATCTGCCCCCCCCCCCCCGCTCCAAATCTGCCCCCCCCCCCCGCTCCACATCTGCCCCCCCCCCCCGCTCCACATCTGCCCCCCCCCCCCCGCTCCACATCTGCCCCCCCCCCGCTCCACATCTGCCCCCCCCCCCCCGCTCCACATCTGCCCCCCCCCGCTCCACATCTGCCCCCCCCCGCTCCACATCTGCCCCCCCCGCTCCACATCTGCCCCCCCCCGCTCCACATCTGCCCCCCCCCCGCTCCACATCTGCCCCCCCCCCGCTCCACATCTGCCCCCCCCCCCGCTCCACATCTGCCCCCCCCGCTCCACATCTGCCCCCCCCCCGCTCCACATCTGCCCCCCCCCCCGCTCCACATCTGCCCCCTCCCGCTCCACATCTGCCCCCTCCCGCTCCACATCTGCCCCCTCCCGCTCCACATCTGCCCCCCCCCCCGCCTCCGCATCTGCCCCCCCCCCGCCTCCGCATCTGCCCCCCCCGCCTCCGCATCTGCCCCCCCCGCCTCCGCATCTGCCCCCCCCGCTCCGCATCTGCCCCCCCCGCTCCGCATCTGCCCCCCCCCGCTCCGCATCTGCCCCCCCCCGCTCCGCATCTGCCCCCCCCCGCTCCGCATCTGCCCCCCCCGCTCCGCATCTGCCCCCCCCGCTCCGCATCTGCCCCCCCCCGCTCCGCATCTGCCCCCCCCCGCTCCGCATCTGCCCCCCCCCGCTCCGCATCTGCCCCCCCCGCTCCACATCTGCCCCCCCCCCGCTCCACATCTGCCCCCCCCCCGCTCCACATCTGCCCCCCCCCCGCTCCACATCTGCCCCCCCCCCGCTCCACATCTGCCCCCCCCCTCCCCTCCACATCTGCCCCCCCCCCTCCACATCTGCCCCCCCCTCCACATCTGCCCCCCCCCTCCACATCTGCCCCCCCCTCCACATCTGCCCCCCCCCCTCCACATCTGCCCCCCCCCTCCACATCTGCCCCCCCCCCCTCCACATCTGCCCCCCCCTCCACATCTGCCCCCCCCCCTCCACATCTGCCCCCCCCCCCTCCACATCTGCCCCCCCCCTCCCCTCCACATCTGCCCCCCCCCCCTCCACATCTGCCCCCCCCCCTCCACATCTGCCCCCCCCCCTCCACATCTGCCCCCCCCCTCCACATCTGCCCCCCCCCCTCCACATCTGCCCCCCCCCCCTCCACATCTGCCCCCCCCCCTCCACATCTGCCCCCCCCCCTCCACATCTGCCCCCCCCCCTCCACATCTGCCCCCCCCCCTCCACATCTGCCCCCCCCCCCTCCACATCTGCCCCCCCCCCTCCACATCTGCCCCCCCCCCTCCACATCTGCCCCCCCCCCTCCACATCTGCCCCCCCCCCTCCACATCTGCCCCCCCCCCCCTCCACATCTGCCCCCCCCGCTCCACATCTGCCCCCCCCGCTCCACATCTGCCCCCCCCCGCTCCACATCTGCCCCCCCCCCGCTCCACATCTGCCCCCCCCCCGCTCCACATCTGCCCCCCCCCGCTCCACATCTGCCCCCCCCCGCTCCACATCTGCCCCCCCCCGCTCCACATCTGCCCCCCCCCGCTCCACATCTGCCCCCCCCCGCTCCACATCTGCCCCCCCCCCGCTCCACATCTGCCCCCCCCCCGCTCCACATCTGCCCCCCCCCCGCTCCACATCTGCCCCCCCCCCCCGCTCCACATCTGCCCCCCCCCCTCCACATCTGCCCCCCCCCTCCCCTCCACATCTGCCCCCCCCCCCTCCACATCTGCCCCCCCCTCCACATCTGCCCCCCCCCTCCACATCTGCCCCCCCTCCACATCTGCCCCCCCCCTCCACATCTGCCCCCCCCTCCACATCTGCCCCCCCCCTCCACATCTGCCCCCCCCCTCCCCTCCACATCTGCCCCCCCCCTCCCCTCCACATCTGCCCCCCCCCTCCCCTCCACATCTGCCCCCCCCTCCACATCTGCCCCCCCCCTCCACATCTGCCCCCCCCCCTCCACATCTGCCCCCCCCCCCTCCACATCTGCCCCCCCCTCCACATCTGCCCCCCCCCCTCCACATCTGCCCCCCCCCCTCCACATCTGCCCCCCCCCCTCCACATCTGCCCCCCCCCCCCTCCACATCTGCCCCCCCCGCTCCACATCTGCCCCCCCCCCTCCACATCTGCCCCCCCCCCCCCTCCACATCTGCCCCCCCCTCCACATCTGCCCCCCCCCCTCCACATCTGCCCCCCCCCTCCCCTCCACATCTGCCCCCCCCCCCTCCACATCTGCCCCCCCCTCCACATCTGCCCCCCCCTCCACATCTGCCCCCCCCTCCACATCTGCCCCCCCGCTCCGCATCTGCCCCCCCCGCTCCGCATCTGCCCCCCCCGCTCCGCATCTGCCCCCCCCGCTCCGCATCTGCCCCCCCCCGCTCCGCATCTGCCCCCCCCGCTCCGCATCTGCCCCCCCCCGCTCCGCATCTGCCCCCCCCCGCTCCGCATCTGCCCCCCCCGCTCCGCATCTGCCCCCCCCCGCTCCGCATCTGCCCCCCCCCGCTCCGCATCTGCCCCCCCCCGCTCCGCATCTGCCCCCCCCGCTCCGCATCTGCCCCCCCCCGCTCCGCATCTGCCCCCCCCCGCTCCACATCTGCCCCCCCCCGCTCCACATCTGCCCCCCCCTGCTCCACATCTGCCCCCCCCCCGCTCCACATCTGCCCCCCCCCCGCTCCACATCTGCCCCCCCCCCCGCTCCACATCTGCCCCCCCCCCTCCACATCTGCCCCCCCCCCTCCACATCTGCCCCCCCCTCCCCTCCACATCTGCCCCCCCCTCCACATCTGCCCCCCCCTCCACATCTGCCCCCCCCTCCACATCTGCCCCCCCCCCCTCCACATCTGCCCCCCCCCCCTCCACATCTGCCCCCCCCTCCACATCTGCCCCCCCCCCCTCCACATCCACCCCCTGCCACCAGGCAGCCTGCTCCACATCCGCCACCAGGCAGCCTGCTCCACATCCACCCCCCTGCTCCACATCTGCCCCCCCCCCTCCACATCTGCCCCCCCCTCCACATCTGCCCCCCCCCCTCCACATCTGCCCCCCCCCCTCCACATCTGCCCCCCCCCTCCCCTCCACATCTGCCCCCCCCCCCTCCACATCTGCCCCCCCCTCCACATCTGCCCCCCCCTCCACATCTGCCCCCCCCTCCACATCTGCCCCCCCCCTCCACATCTGCCCCCCCCCCTCCACATCTGCCCCCCCCTCCACATCTGCCCCCCCCCCTCCACATCTGCCCCCCCCCCCCTCCACATCTGCCCCCCCCCCTCCACATCTGCCCCCCCCCCCCTCCACATCTGCCCCCCCCCCGCTCCACATCTGCCCCCCCCCCGCTCCACATCTGCCCCCCCCCCGCTCCACATCTGCCCCCCCCCGCTCCACATCTGCCCCCCCCCCGCTCCACATCTGCCCCCCCCCGCTCCACATCTGCCCCCCCCCCGCTCCACATCTGCCCCCCCCGCTCCACATCTGCCCCCCCCCGCTCCACATCTGCCCCCCCCCCGCTCCACATCTGCCCCCCCCCGCTCCACATCTGCCCCCCCCGCTCCACATCTGCCCCCCCCCGCTCCACATCTGCCCCCCCCGCTCCACATCTGCCCCCCCCCGCTCCACATCTGCCCCCCCCGCTCCACATCTGCCCCCCCCCGCTCCACATCTGCCCCCCCCCCCCGCTCCACATCTGCCCCCCCCCCCCCGCTCCACATCTGCCCCCCCCGCTCCACATCTGCCCCCCCCCCCCGCTCCACATCTGCCCCCCCCCCCGCTCCACATCTGCCCCCCCCCTCCCCTCCACATCTGCCCCCCCCCCCCTCCACATCTGCCCCCCCCCCCCTCCACATCTGCCCCCCCTCCACATCTGCCCCCCCCCTCCACATCTGCCCCCCCCTCCACATCTGCCCCCCCCCCTCCACATCTGCCCCCCCCCTCCACATCTGCCCCCCCCTCCACATCTGCCCCCCCCCCTCCACATCTGCCCCCCCCTCCCCTCCACATCTGCCCCCCCCCTCCCCTCCACATCTGCCCCCCCCCCCCTCCACATCTGCCCCCCCCCCCCTCCACATCTGCCCCCCCCTCCACATCTGCCCCCCCCCCCCTCCACATCTGCCCCCCCCTCCGCATCTGCCCCCCCCCCTCCGCATCTGCCCCCCCCCTCCGCATCTGCCCCCCCCCCCTCCGCATCTGCCCCCCCCCCTCCACATCTGCCCCCCCCCCTCCACATCTGCCCCCCCCCCCCTCCACATCTGCCCCCCCCGCTCCACATCTGCCCCCCCCGCTCCACATCTGCCCCCCCCGCTCCACATCTGCCCCCCCCGCTCCACATCTGCCCCCCCCGCTCCACATCTGCCCCCCCCGCTCCACATCTGCCCCCCCCCGCTCCACATCTGCCCCCCCCCGCTCCACATCTGCCCCCCCCCCGCTCCACATCTGCCCCCCCCCGCTCCACATCTGCCCCCCCCCCCCGCTCCACATCTGCCCCCCCCCCCGCTCCACATCTGCCCCCCCCCGCTCCACATCTGCCCCCCCCCCCGCTCCACATCTGCCCCCCCCCCGCTCCACATCTGCCCCCCCCCGCTCCACATCTGCCCCCCCCCGCTCCACATCTGCCCCCCCCCGCTCCACATCTGCCCCCCCCCGCTCCACATCTGCCCCCCCCCCGCTCCACATCTGCCCCCCCCCCCGCTCCACATCTGCCCCCCCCCCCCCGCTCCACATCTGCCCCCCCCCCGCTCCACATCTGCCCCCCCCGCTCCACATCTGCCCCCCCCCGCTCCACATCTGCCCCCCCCCCCGCTCCACATCTGCCCCCCCCCCCGCTCCACATCTGCCCCCCCCCCGCTCCACATCTGCCCCCCCCCCCGCTCCACATCTGCCCCCCCCCCCCGCTCCACATCTACCCCCCCCCCCCCGCTCCACATCTACCCCCCCCCCACATCTACCCCCCCCCCCGCTCCACATCTGCCCCCCCCCGCTCCACATCTGCCCCCCCCGCTCCACATCTGCCCCCCCCCCGCTCCACATCTGCCCCCCCCCCCGCTCCACATCTGCCCCCCCCCCCGCTCCACATCTGCCCCCCCCCCCCCGCTCCACATCTGCCCCCCCCCCCCCCGCTCCACATCTGCCCCCCCCCCCCGCTCCACATCTGCCCCCCCCCCGCTCCAC
This sequence comes from Ascaphus truei, assembly GCF_040206685.1. Classification (NCBI taxonomy): domain Eukaryota; kingdom Metazoa; phylum Chordata; class Amphibia; order Anura; family Ascaphidae; genus Ascaphus; species Ascaphus truei. The sequence continues at coordinate 283,964,168 of NC_134485.1, forward strand.
ATCTGCCCCCCCCCCCGCTCCACATCTGCCCCCCCCCCCGCTCCACATCTGCCCCCCCCCCGCTCCACATCTGCCCCCCCCCCGCTCCACATCTGCCCCCCCCCGCTCCACATCTGCCCCCCCCGCTCCACATCTGCCCCCCCCCGCTCCACATCTGCCCCCCCCCGCTCCACATCTGCCCCCCCTCGCTCCACATCTGCCCCCCCCGCTCCACATCTGCCCCCCCCGCTCCACATCTGCCCCCCCCCGCTCCACATCTGCCCCCCCCCGCTCCACATCTGCCCCCCCCCGCTCCACATCTGCCCCCCCCCGCTCCACATCTGCCCCCCCCCGCTCCACATCTGCCCCCCCCCGCTCCACATCTGCCCCCCCCCGCTCCACATCTGCCCCCCCCCGCTCCACATCTGCCCCCCCCCGCTCCACATCTGCCCCCCCCGCTCCACATCTGCCCCCCCCCGCTCCACATCTGCCCCCCCCCGCTCCACATCTGCCCCCCCCGCTCCACATCTGCCCCCCCCCCCGCTCCACATCTGCCCCCCGCCACCAGGCAGCCTGCTCCACATCCACCCCCTGCCACCAGGCAGCCTGCTCCACATCCACCCCCTGCCACCAGGCAGCCTGCTCCACATCCGCCACCAGGCAGCCTGCTCCACATCCACCCCCCTGCTCCACATCTGCCCCCCCGCCACCAGGCTGCCTGCTCCACATCTGCCCCCCCGCCACCAGGCAGCCTGCTCCACATCTGCCCCCCCCCCCGCCACCAGGCAGCCTGCTCCACATCCGCCCCCAGGCAGCCTGCTCCACATCCGCCCCCCCGCTCCACATCTGCCCCCCCGCTCCACATCTGCCCCCCCGCTCCACATCTGCCCCCCCGCTCCACATCTGCCCCCCCGCTCCACATCTGCCCCCCCCCCCGCCACCAGGCAGCCTGCTCCACATCTGTCCCCCCCCGCCACCAGGCAGCCTGCTCCACATCTGTCCCCCCCCGCCACCAGGCAGCCTGCTCCACATCTGTCCCCCCCCCCCGCCACCAGGCAGGCAGCCTGCTCTACATCCGCCCCCCGCCACCAGGCAGCCTGCTCCACATCTGCCCCCCCGCTCCACATCTGTCCCCCCCGCTCCACATCTGTCCCCCCCGCCACCAGGCAGCCTGCTCTACAACCGCCAGCAGACAGACTGCTTCACATCCGGCTGATGGATTGTTTGGTCACATGGTCACCCGAGCACTTGCTGTTAGTGCCTCCGTCTAACCAGCTGACCAATCACAGCGCGCAGTTGTTGGCGCCGTTGCCGTGGGCACAGTTCTCAGTCTCAGCGCGTTCTTCCTGCGTTTAATTACGTGATGACGTGAAGCGTGCACCGAAGTCTCGCGCTGTGTCGCTGTTGTTAGCGGCCGCCATCTTAGCGCGGCGGGGGCTGCGGTTCAAAGTGTTGTGTGTGTGTGTTTTTTTAGGGCCAGGGGGACACACACTAACGGGGAAAAATAAAGACGGGATATAAAAACGTTACGATATCCAAGGCAGGTAGAGTGGAGGCGATGAGGCGAACAGAGCGGGCCCGCGGGCTCAGTGTCAATGTTCCCACCGCGCAGCTGCTCCCCGACTCTCCGGGCCCGGGGGAAGAGAGCAACAAGATGATCATAGAGGACTTCGAGGCGCTGAAACACTGGCTGTCAAAGACCCTGGAGCCCATGTAAGTGACATGGCAGAGCGAGGGGGCAAATGTGTGTATAGAGATAACAACACGGGCATATGGAGGGGCAAATGTGTGCATATGGGCGGCACAACACGGGCATATGGAGGGGCAAATGTGTGCATATGGGCGGCACAACACGGGTATATGGAGGGGCAAATGTGTGCATATGGGCGGCACAACACGGGCATATGGAGGGGCAAATGTGTTCATACGAGGGACATGGAGGGGCAAATGTGTGCATATGGGGGCCACAACGCGAGCATATGGAGGGGAAATGTGTGCACATAAGGGAAACAACATGGGTATGTGGAGAGGCAAATGTGTGCATACAGGGGGCACAACAGAAGTCTATTGGGCAAATGTGGGCATTGGGGAGGGGGTGGGCATTGGGGGGGGGGGGGGGGGCACAACACAAGCCTATGAAGGGGCACATTTGTGCATTCGAGTGGTCCCCTGTGCATATTTTTTTTTTTTGGGGGGGGGGGGGGGGGACATACAGATATGTATCGTATATAGGACAGTTTGCTGTGGCCATTTTGCTGCCAGGACAGTACGCTTCTGTAGATTACCCTGTGAGACTGGGGCATTGTGGGCTATTTTGGATTATACAAATAGCTTTAATTTAGGACATTAATCCCTAACATTAAACCCTAACCCCATAATTCTAACTTTAACACTTAAATTCTCCTAACCCAGAATCCCCACATTTTAACACCCCTAATATTCCTAACCATAACAAGTCTATATGCCCTGGGGCGAATTGTCCCATTTCTGTGTGCACAGGGGGTGTCATTTTCTAGAGGTAAAACATGAGGGGGCAAAATAGACAAGTGGGAATAAAACAGGCAATAATGTTTAAAAATGAATGGAACAATGTAGAGGGGAATGGCACACAATAGTTGGAAAACCCTGTTTTTGTATTTTTTATTTAATGGTGTTATTGCAGAGATATACTGGGGTTGATTTACCAACGTAAAGAAAGTACATTTTTATTATAACATATTTCACCAGGAAAAAGTACTTGAAAATAAGAGGCAACTCAATGTATGTCCTGGGCACAAAGTACCGTTGACAACATTCATATTTTTAACATGTTTGTAACTGTAAATTGTAAACTGCTGAAGTCTTGTACAAACTTGGACAGTAAGAGGATTTGAGGGAGTCGGGTAAATTGTTCCATAAATTATCATTGGGCTTAGATTTTGGATGTCAGTTTATCATTATGCAAACCAAATGTTACATTGGAGTGTAGCCACATACCCAAATATTTAAAGCTATTAACTGAGGCAAGTTGAGTGTTATAACTGGTTCTGATCAGTAGCTCTGTAAAGGGAAGTTTACGAAATGTAGCCTTTGTCTCAAACACCATAGTTTCGTTTTTTTTTTTTAGTGTTTAAAAACAGTTTTTGTTTTGGGTGATGCAGTTTTCAACCATTGGGAAAAAAATCGGATTACAGTACATTTTGAATGGCAGAGAGGTTGGGAATGCATACTGTTGTACATATAGGATAGTATCATCCACATACATACCTTTTAATATTGATGGTACAAATCTATAACTCATGGCTATAAATATTTATGAAGTGTACCTATATGGCAACTTTCAATTTCTTTATATTAAAAATATGTCACTGTTTGATATTGATGTAATATATATTTTTTTCTATGAATTGGGAATTCACAATTCCCTGTGACCATTTAAGGTCTATAGGGTTAATCACAAGAAATCTCTATGGGTACTCGTAATATTGAACAGAATTGATATATCTATTAATAATCCTATTCCTGGATCAATTTTTGTTCCCTCTTTCCTTTTTTCCAAATAAGTTTATAATACCTTGGATGACGGTGGTAATGTAACTGTTTGTTTTAGGTTTATGTTCTAGGTATGATTGGTTTTAGTTAGGTTAATTGTATAGATAGTGTAAGGATACCCATCCGATTGGTTTAGGCTTCTCTGTGGGTTGGTACAAATACAACAACTCCAGGACCTCCTTATGAAGCGTCATAAGACGCGAAACGCGTAGAGGCATTGAGTCAGTGTTCTGTGACGACAGACGCCTGGATTCAACGTTTCCCTGCGAGGATGCTGCGACTGGCTTTTCAGTTGCTCTGCAGTTTCCCCTGCGATATACCAGGACTCTGAACTGTCGGGTTTCCTTTCCCTCCCCCTTGTGTGCGTGGGAATTCCCCAACCATGGGCTGGAAAAAATGCTTAAGAATACACCAGATCCCTGACAGGGAGATCAGAACATTTTTTACATATGTAAATTTTGTATTGTTTATTTTTTTTACATAAAGAAGTAATTATTTGGCCCTGTTGATCACAGGAGAAGTATCAAGCTGCAGGAGTGACACCCATAAAGGACATTAGAACACCTGTTAGTCAGCACGCACCCACTATCACCAGCTATTTATAAAATGTAAAAACAAATGTATAAATGTTGACAATTATATATTTTTTATATTGTATAAATGAAATAGCTATTTAAACAGAGGGAGTATCTAAGGCTGTGCTTATAGTAGCGGTGACAGCGACGCCGCGTCAAAACAAATGCATTGCCGTCGTCGCGTGCACTTATAGTAAGTACGGAGCGACGGCTTGGTCGCGATTGCTGTAAGTCATCTCAATTTGATTTTTCCAGTCACCGTAGCCTGCCGTCGCCGGCACTGTAAGCGTAGCCTAAGGCCGAGTTCAGGGTGCTTACTACACGACGTGCGCGCGCACGATCGGAACAATTGCATGGTTTTCAATGAACCATGTCAGGTAGCAATTTCTTGTGGCAGCAAAGTACAGCGTTGTCGCTGCTACATTTTGCCGTTACAACCGAAATTTGATTTTTTTGGGGGCGGCAGTCGCGTCACGTGAGCTGGTTCAGCGAACCAGCTCCGTGACACGGCCACGCCGGAACCCAACTCCTGCAGCCTGAACACAGATCGCTGGGCTGCAGGAGCGTGCGGTGGAGGAGCGCACGGGAGCACGCAGCTGTAGCATGCACCCTGAACTCGGCCTAAGGGTGAGAGTGATGGGATGAGGGGTGGATAAATTAAAGTTATGGGAGCAGTGAAGGTAAGAAACAATGAAGTGCAGACATGGAAAGGGTTTGGAAATGAAGGGATTAACTCTTTTGTTACAGTAGGGATTTGCATAAAACGTATCTGCAATTCCCTGCCTCTGGTTGTCAAAGGGTTAATAAGAGGTGGGAGTAGAAATGGGTTGCGGTAAAGGGCGGAGGAGTTGAGAGGTGAGAAATTTTGAGGGAGCACAGCAGTTGTTGAAGGGGGAGGGGAGAGGAAGGGGAGGGGTTAAGAATCCCAGCGGGAGGGTTAAGCGTCCCATGGATAGGGCTAGGAAGGTGGGTTAAGGGTCCCTGGGTGAGGGTAGTGAAGGGGTAAAGAGTCCAGAGGGGGAGAAAGGTGTTGAGAGGGGTTAAGGGTTGTGACCTTTTCTTCTTTTTTCATGCTGTCTCACACTGGAGCTGCCAGACACTCCTCCCTCCTGTGAGAAATGCAGAGGGAGTGACAGCAGGGTATCTGAGCCTGCCAGCTCTGAGAGAGATTCCACATGTGGCTGCTTTCAAAGCTGCTCTTCTGACCCGCACACTCCTCCAACACGTGATAATAAATAATCTCCCATATCAGCATATTGTCAGATTTTATAATCATGGTATTGCGATCATGGTATTACTATGTACTGGTATATTGCCCAAACCTAGTTCCAGAACAGAGCTTTGGGGGACACCACAGGTAGTTTCCAAGTGGTTACAGTTGGAGCCTGACAGACACATATTGGGATCATCCAGAAACTCCAGAGCCCTTCTGAGGGAGTGCGCATGACCAGAGAGCTGGCTAGCATGCTGGTCATATTAAGGTTAATATGATGTGGGTTTTATGGTATTTAAAAGTGTGGGGGGCTGCTTACATGCAGGAATAAGGAAGGTCCCTGATGAAGAAGTTGGACATTCGTTACCAGGGTATGTGCAGGAGGTCCATTAGTTAATTCTCACCATCAAGCAGGCTCAATGTTTGAGGGACTCGCAAGTGGTCCCTATGAGGTCATAGCGTTATGTGTGGCCAGGGGCAGAAGGTGTTCACGGCCCTAGGTGGTGAACATCTGACCAGGACGACGGCCGATGTGGCTTTGGGCACGAGTCATGATAGGCAGGATCATGTGCTCAGTGGGGATCTGGATGGTGAGAAGATGGATGACCTCCTGTATGGGTTCAGTAATAGAAACTGTGGCCATTGAAATATCCATTTTGGTGTCATGGTAGTTTTATTTTGGGGAAGGGTGTATGGAGTCTCCACTGTCATGTTAAAGAAAAGTTAAACCAATTTAGAGCATGTGGTTTAATACCAGAGCTTGTTTAACATAATAGCGTGGTCCACCGTATTAATAGCCTTTGCAAAATCTAGGTATATTGTCATAGAGGTGTGTGTGTGTGTGTATATATTTGTTTGTTTGTAGGTTGTTATTCCTAATGAATAATACAATTTCTCTCAGATATAATGGTGTGTGTAGAGCTTTTCAAACCTTTGTGATCTCTTCTTCCCCCATCCTTTGTTTACACACAACCTTTAGTGTGTGTGTATGTGTGTGTCATACGTGTCATACGTGAAGAAGAAACGCACTAATAATAAAAAAAAAAGTATCTGCGTTTCTTGAAGTGCTGTTTTGATTATTCTGCAAAGAAAGTAGTTTTTCCATTGGAAGAAGCTAAAGGTGCAGTCCAATTAGGCCAAAATTGAGCGAATGACAGTGATAGTTGATAGTACAGTATGTGCATTTTGAATATTAAGTATTGTAATCATATGTTAATGTACTCGGCACTGTATAAAATGTAGACTCTAAGTCCGGGCCCTGAACACATTAGAAACAGGAAAATAAAGTAGCCTTACCCTCAGACATGATGAAAGTTGTCACTGGGATATTGAGTCTAGGCGCAATGTTCATCTTTCCTGCCTTGCCTTCAAATACTTTCTGGGCAAGCTACCCGTCTATCTGAACAAGCTCCTCACCCCTACCACATGCAGCGCTTATCATCTGAGATCTGACTCCAAAAGACTGTTCATGTTCCCTTGGTTCAGCAAAGTATCCGTCCGCTCCTCCTTCTCTTACCATGCACCCCAAAACTGGAACAACCTACCGGACACAGCCACCACCAGTCTAAGTTCTTTCAAAACTAAAGCTGTCCCACATTTTAATCTGGTCTGTAACTGTTACATATGCATATAATATATATTATCTTTTACTGCATGCAATGCCTTGTATATAATGTATACAGTATCATGTTCACTTATGTAACTATATTTGTAACCATGTATTATTTGTAATCATAAGGCCGCGTTTATAGTGCCAGCGTCGTGACCGATGACATCGCCATTGGTGAAAGTTGCACGTGACATTGGCGACAAGGCCAGTGACGCCACGAGGGGGGAAGGCAGAGTGCAATAGGCGCTCTGTGATTGGTGTAGACTCACGTGTGGCGACCGTCTCTCCCAAAATCAAATTCTACTGACTGAAACATTTTTGGACGCTCCGTCGTCATCGTGCTTACTATAAGCGCATGCGACAGATTCCATGTGTTTGTTTTGGCGCGACTTCGCGTCGCCGGGCACTATAAGCGCAGCTTTACTTTGCCCAGGACATAATTGAAAACGAAAGGTAACTCATTGTATTACTATCTGGTAAAACATTTTTATAAATCAATAGTCTGGGTGCACATGCCACATCCTTCAGGAGTGGGAGATGTGACTGTTGTCTGCTTTACCCCAGTGATAAGGTTAGGATATTCTCTACTTGTTCTTGTCAAATGTCCAGCTAGGAAAGAAACTAATGGATGAACAAGGGCAAGTACAAAGGCAGTAAAATCCATACCTTATAATTAAATGTTACTGTTTATAAACATTAACAATAACTTTTACAAATGTATGCATCACTGTCATCTTTTCAATTTGTTTAATTTCTTCATATTATGTGCACAGCATTCATACATAGGAATATCTTCCACTGTGTAATTCCTCTTGTTAAGGGAAGTTTTGGTGAACGGGTTTGTTGGTCTATATAACTTCAGGTATAATGCTTTTTCTGTTTGCTGATGCTAAAGTACATGGTGTAGATGAGTATAATTACTGTTGGGTGGTAGTAAGTAGTAAAATACATGATTGGATAGTGAAGCATTAAGAGAATGGAGACAAGATCCCAGCGTGCCCCCCAAAAATATGCACAATTCTTTCTACCTTTTTATTCTTTAATGGGAGACTGTCCTTTTACTGGTATATGTAGGGAAGATATTTACATGTACAGTTTAAATCAGCCCATGTGTCTTGTCACTTCTATGTAGACTAGACGTGAGTTTACTTAATCCCTGTTATTTTCCATTTAATAGACATTGAGGGTCCTGTAGTCTACATTAGTTATTTTGGTGTGTTAATCTATTCATACTGAGGCTGCTTCTCACGTCTTGTCCTCACCGCCCATTATGCATCTACTATAGAGAGCACGTTATAGCTATGCTTGCAGCTACTCTCTGCTTTTAGTCATTTGTGCGTTCCCTGCATTATCAATACATTTTATTTTTATTATTTTCTCTGACTTTCTTATATATATATATATATATATATATATATATATATATATATATATATATATATATATATATATATATATATATACACACTTTTTTGTTCAAAAATTCTATTCTATACCTCGGCTCATATTATATATATATATATATATATATATATATATATATATATATATATATATATATATATATATATATATATATATATATATATATATACACACACACACACATACTTTTTTGTTCAAAAATTCTATTCTATACCTCGGCTCAGCATTTCCCCCAGTTGCTTAGTTGTACAGTTCCTTGAAGTGGTCATTACCAAAAGCCTTGCTAATCTGTAGTGTTAACATCTACCGTTCCTATCCTCTAAGCAGAAACAGCCCCAATACCAATTGCTCTGACAATTCACTCTCCCTTGAGCTTCTCCAAGTAATCGGTTTAGTGGTATTGCTGTATCCTTGTTTCTGCTGCTTCTAACTCCTCTGTCTTTTTCTATTTACAGTTGTGATGCTGACCCATCAGCCCTTGCAAAATATGTACTTGCATTAGTAAAGAAGGATAAAAGCGACATAGACCTGAAGGCTTTTTGCATAGATCAGCTGGATGTATTCCTCCAGAGAGGTATAGTTTAATGTTTGTGTGAATATTACTGCCTAAGAAATAACCCTGGTTGTATTTACTTAAGTAAAGAAAAAGGTGCATGGGAATACACTAACACTAAATATATTTAAAAAATCACTGCATAGTTCTACGACAAGTGAAGATATTATTTTGGCAGTACATCATGATGTTGAAATTTGCTAACTTACAAACTTGTAATACAATGCAAATATTTACCTATTTTTCTTTTCCCTATTCAGAGACCCAAGGCTTTGTGGACAAACTTTTTGATGCAGTGAACACAAAGAGTTACCTTCCTCCTCCTGAGGCTCAATCGTCTGCCACTGTAAAAGTAGAAATTTTCGAACACCAAGAGAAAGAAGTGAAGCAAGAAATGAAGGAAGAAGTGAAGGAAGAAGAGGTATGAAGTAGGGAGGCATGAATTAATAATAGCGGGACTCGTAGATTCAAAGCACCCGATGTTAATAACAGAAAATGTGTGTTTCCCTGGAAAGCTATGTCGTGTTTTGGAAACCTGTGGTGGAGTGCCACCTAGGCTAATCTTAAATTGGTTGTTGTCAACAGTTTAATAGGTTAAAACCAGTTCAATGTCTTTTTTTTTTTTTTTCTCCACCTTGAAGTATTTCCTAAATTTTTTGATCAACACTTATCAGCACTTTCACATGTCTGAGACAAACTCACATGTCTGAGACAGACCCACAAATCTGACTTACCCCATAATCACAGCATGTTATGGTTCCATTGCAGTACAGGATTTGGGGTAATGACATGACACTTCTTGCTTCTTATCCACTTCAACATGGATCCCTATAAGCTTATGCCTGACATACACAGCTTTTAAGGCAAAGCCTGGGGTTAAAGTGCATAGCCAGGAAACCTACTCGCAGACCTGTTTCAACCTTTTGGATCTCCTCAGTGTGAGGATGGTTACTGGCCTTGCACTGGCCTTGCACTGTGAAGCCGTTCGTGGCTACAAATTAGGTACACAATTAAGTTATGGCGAGTAGAAAAGTGACAAACGCCCTCCACCGGTTTGCTGCAGTGGAAGCTTGGTATGCTGTGTACCATTAAAGGGTAAGGCAGGTTTGTAGACCTGTCCTAGATATGAACTAGCTCATAAGTGTTCCTCATCATTGCTGTAAGTTGTAGGGTTTTTGTGACTTTACTTTTACGCCCCATAACTTACCTGTGTATCTGGTTTTACATTATTATTTATTTAATTTAAGTTTTCATGGCCATAACTTACCTGTGTATCTGGTTTTACATTATTATTTATTTAATTTAAGTTTTCATGGAAATGCCTGTAGACATTGTAACCAGAAGTTCTCGCTCGCGCTTTCCATGTCCTGGCCCATGCCTTTCTATTTCCTTTGTGTCCTGCATAAAATGGGCATACATCTAGTAATTTGGTTACCTTATTAGTGCGATGAAAGTCGTCTTCCTCGATTCCCAAAACTTATTGAAACATTAACCGATTAGCCAGAACTGATCCGTTTATTTTAGTTTCATGTTTTACTGCACCTTTAAAGACAGACACAAGTGAAATAAAAACAAAACTACTTTTTTTTGTATTGATGGAGCCAAATGCAGTTGCTTGAAAAAAAAAAAACTAATTTAGTGGCGTCCTTTTGCCCCCTCTCTTGGGCCTTTTGCCCCCTCTCTTGGGCCTTTTGCCTCTCTCTCGGCAGTCCCTCTCTTGGGCCTTTTGCCTCTCTCTCGGCAGTCCCTCTCTTGGGCCTTTGCCTCTCTCTCGGCAGTCCCTCTCTTGGGCCTTTTGCCTCTCTCGGCAGTCCCTCTCTTGGGCCTTTTGCCTCTCTCTCGGCAGTCCTTCTCTTGGGCCTTTTGCCTCTCTCTCGGCAGTCCTTCTCTTGGGCCTTTTGCCTCTCTCTCGGCAGTCCCTCACTTTGGCCTTTTGCCTCTCTCTCGGCAGTCCCTCACTTTGGCCTTTTGCCTCTCTCTCGGCAGTCACTTTGGCCTTTTGCCTCTCTCTCGGCAGTCCCTCACTTTGGCCTTTTGTCTGCTTTTTTTTTTTTCTAACTTAAACGAGCAGTTCCCCATCAGAATTGTTTTTACTGTTACTGTTTTTACAGGGTTTAGAAGCAAGGGACAGTGAAGCTGAACCATTTTTCGGCATTCAGTACCCTCTAGTTCCTGAGATACCGGGGAATGTGTCGTTGGCTCCTCTCCTCCACGGGAAACAAAATAGAGGTTTAAATCTCCTGCGTCATCTGCCGTCTTACGCGTGGGATTTAAACAACCAGAAAGCTGCTGCGCCTCCTTCGGTATGTATTTCTGAAACCAGGGCTCCCCAAAAGCTAAAATGAATCTGATTCAGCTCATGCTTCCCACCCATGTTAAAGCAGCAATCCTGCTTTCCTTATTTCTTTTATTTATTTTTATAATAGGTTTGACGCAGGGGGTCTCTGGAACTGAACGTGTTAATTTCAGCTTTGCGGACCACCTGCTTCCCGAGATACCTCCGTAGCAGGTGCCGGTAGCAGCTCCAACTTGGCTCATCCCTTCCGACTTCCTATTGGCCCACGTGACTGGGACCTTTAAACCTGTGGAGCTGTTGCAGACACCCCCTGCGGGAGGTAAGTATCTCAGGGAGCAGGGGGTTCCCCGGAGCTGAAATTAATGTGGTTCAGCTTTGGGTAACCCCTGCTTCACACGTATATAAAAAAAAAAAAATACATGTTCTGCTTCTTTTTTTTTTTTAAAGAAGAATTGTTTTTAAAAGTTTTACAGGATGGGAACTGAGGGGTTCCCCAGAGCCAAGCGCCACGGTTTTCAGCTACAAGAACCCCCTGCTTCCCGATATTGTTTAGGTGAAGTTGCCATGTTTAAATCTACCTCGTGGAAAAACAAAAAGTTCTTCCAAAGCTCGGACTAGTAGAAAGCCACAACATCCGTGTGCTTTCCTTGTGGCTTTGATCACCATACCTCCCCGTACATCAATCACACAAATTAGAATGTAATCTTTTTGGGGCAGGATATTTTGCCTGCACAATTCTATGTACAGTGCTATGTACCTTGTCAGTGCTATATAATTAAAATGGTATCTCCTTATGTATTTATTTTTAGATACCTCTTAAACATATAACTGGCATTATTTCAGTCTTGTGTGAGAATCCACCTTTAAATATTTAATGCACTGTTTGGCCTACCCATACTTTACATAAATCTTTTTGTTTTTGCAACACGTTTTGTCTTTGAATGTCATGATTTAGTAGCTGAGCAGAGTAGATGTTACATAACTGAATCTGTTTAAAATGGACTAAAGAGAATAGTGATTTGATACCAATAGTAACTTTTAGAGTGCTCTTATGACACAACTCGTACATCATCTTTCGTGACATATTGGGTAAGTAATGTAAAAAATGCTTATTTTCTGTGGGATGGTTGGGCTAACTTCTCCAATGATCAAAACAGAAGTGGACCCCCCTTCACTTCCGTTTCCGTCAACCGATGGGGGTTGTCTTTCGTGATCAGAGTTGAAAGCAAAACTATGCCCTATTAATTGTAAGGCAGCAGTTTTTTTTCCCCCTCCATTGAAGCACAACTCATACTTTCTTACCATTTGCCTTGTTGTTACCTTCTGGTCCTTTAGCTGTGAAAGGATAACCTGTATTGTATTGGAATTATTTGCTTCTTCCACTAGCAGTGAAATTATCTATTTGATGTTATTCATTTTACCAATTATATTTTTACTTTTGTAAGTTGCACTTTTCAGCTGCTGCACATTCTCAACAATTTCCACAAGCTTTTTTTGTTTTGTTTCTTAAAAACAAAAAAAATTTTTTTTTAGTAAGGCCTTTATTTATTTTCTTTAAATGTGTGTAAGGTACCCAAAGAAGACGACAAAGATAAGAAACTTCCTAGAAGAGTAAACCATAGTCCTCAGCAGTCGAGCACTCGGCACAGAGAAAATAGGTAATTCATATGTGACTGTCATAAAGACTAGAGATGGGCGGATTCACCCAAATCCGTTTCCTGCATATTCTCTCATCTCGCCCCCCCCCCCCCCAAATCTGTTTCCGGCATATTCTCTCATCTCCCCCCCCCAAATCCGTTTTGTAGTGTAAAATCCGCAAACGGATTTGGGCGGTTTTAATCCGCGTGGATTCATCAAAAACCACCATTGGATACTATCCGTTGACTTGATTTGTAGAATCCAATCCGTGGCTTCTTAAAAATCCATCAACGGATTGCTGAATTTGCGCAGTTTATTGGTAATAGTAAAATATCCGCCAACCGCGAATCGCCCTTTTTGAGATTGACCCGCTGAAATCCACAGACTAAAGGAAACAGGCCGATCCGCTGCGGATCCAAATCCGCTCCAAAAATTCACCCATCTCTAAAATAATTTTGGTGTTTTTAAGTACATGGGGGGAAATGTGACCGTCATGAAACAGTCTCCCATTAAGTGTGGTGTGGGCAATTACAGAAAAAACTAACGCTTTGTGAAAAATGAAATATCAAGCAGCATTTTAGAGTTTAGCTAACTTGAATGAACTGCTCCTTTCATTTTATTTATTTTGTTACAAAATATATAATAATGTTAACTTTTAGGGATGAACTGCTTTCCTTACACAGTCGTTTAAAACGTTTCCTGTCTGTTAAATTTTTTAGTACAAAACACTGAAAATGCAGGGGATTTTGCGTTTAGGAATGCTGAACAGTTCATGTAACAGTTACAGTACTTCTGAATATTCCCTACACCTTTACATAAAGTGTGTGTTTCTATATATAATAAACAGTAATAAATTCACTATTACTAAATAGTTTTCTCACAACCCCCCTCCCTTATCTCTACACACACCCCACCCACACACGCCTGTATTGTGTTGCTGTTTACTTTGCTATGAAACAAAATGGTAGGCTTTTCAAATACCACTAGAGATTGTGTTCTAATCAATTTTAACGCTCTGCTTCAACACAACCTGTCTTAATTTAAACTATATTGCAGTTTCTGTAACCCTAATGTTCCTTTAGAAGCATGGACTTGTTATATACTGTAGATGAATTTGAGAGTTCTTAGTATTGTATTGCATAAACCTTCACAAATTTACTGTATTCAAGAAGGATGTCAAGAGAAGTCTTAGTTTGTGTCTCTGGTAAATTTAAAGTTTAATTTTAACACTACCATAATAGTACACACTGTATCATAATAGTAAATGCAGCACAAATTAACCTTATCTGCTAAATTCTTTACCTTTTTAAAAATGTCTTTATATAAGTAAATAACAATATTCCTCTATATCGTGCAAATTGGTATATAAACATTGTAGGCGCCGTTTATTTTCTTTCTTAGCTGTGATGGCAAAAGCGTCCGTGTAGAATTTCACATGAGTACCAATGGACCCTGTAACATTTCCCCTGGATGTGCTGCAGGTCCCTTTTAGCATTTGCAAAGATTCTAAAACGTCTCTTAACACATTTTTGTCACGGAAGGGAGAACAGTCGAAAGCGTGGGAACTCTGATCGAGAGAGCGCTTCCATACAAAATACCTCCAGATCAGGTCAGGAGCAGAAGCAAGATGTTGAAATGCCACCTACCCGTGTGGGAGGGTGCAAAGTTCAGAGTACAAAAAACAACACAAGGTAAAATATTGTGAAGCATTCTTATTTAATGGAGTTGAATTTAGATTAAACAACCTATTTGGTGAACTGCAAAAACAAGATCACTCATCTTATTGGTTTTATAAAAACGGGTATTTTTCTAGTGTATTATTTGTGATCAGAAATCAACTATGAAGACCACAAGTAGTAATGTTATTTCACAGAGTGCTTTTCTCCCAATGGAAAACAAAGCGTTTCAGAATTACAATATAGTACGTAGTGCTGTACATATAATTTTACAGACATGGGCCCTGACAAGCTTGTTATTGTGTGTGTGTGTGTGTGTGTGTGTGTTAAAACTTTGTACTGACCTTTTCAGGATTTGTGATCCTCGCCATCACCAGCATTTGCTGATTTTATAATAATTTCAGACATGTAAGCTGTAATACATTTTTCACTCTACAGATATGTTGTATACCCTGTCTGTATTTTGTTACACTGCACAAAAAGAGAGTAGGAGAATGTGTCTTTTCTTGGTGTTTAGCCTCTTCGTTCTCTTCCCTTCCAATGCCCTAAACCAAATTGATATGCATATGCAAGTAGTCCATCATATTAATAAACCCACTCGGATCATCTTGGTTGACTTGCTCCTTTTTTAAATCTTCAGAAGTGAGGTGCAGAACCTATAAATTGATGTTGAACTAATCTGTATGGAGTATAACCAAATCTTTATACAGTAGAATAATGCAGCGACTGCTTCCCATCTCGTAAAAGAATGCAGTGTTTGATAAACTAATCTAGGTGTGATCCTCATGTATCCAAAATAATGCAATTTACTATTTCCCACAGCTAAAATGCACTAATTACATTTTAAAAAGCAGATGAGCGTCAAGGGTGTGGAAATCTAAAAAAAAAAAAAAAATCCTAAAAACTCATAAAAGAAAATTTTGAAGCATGCAGAAGGGGGCTTCCATTTTTATCTGGGTTGCAGTCCTATTTCAGAGGGCATTGTCTTGATTTCTCTCCCTCACAAGCTCTGCATATTGTGCCTTTTAATGCGTGTTGCTCATCAAATGTCATGGAAATAATTGCCACACTTTTTTACTTTCTCTAGGAGTAGGGATGATCGAAAGAAAGATGACCGCTCCCGTAAAAGGGAGTATGACCGGAACCTTCCACGACGAGATTCGTACAGGGATAGGTACAACAGGAGACGAGGGAGGAGTCGTAGTTACAGCAGAAGCCGTAGCCGCAGTTGGAGTAAAGAGAGACAGCGGGATAGAGACAGAGATAGAAGTCGTAGCAGAACAAGGAGCAGAACAAGGAGCAGAGGTACTTATATTTGTCTTGCTTTTAATCTTAGTCTGAGGATGTTGAATTTCCTATTGTAATATCATGTAAATTTTAAAACTCAGCTCCACTGAGGTGCGAAGTGAAATGCATCAGCACTTTGTTGTAAACATTGTTCTCTTTTAAGAATCGTTTATTTATTTTTCTTAAAAAAAAAAAAAAAAAACAGTCCTTTTTAATTTAGCTCAATAAGCAAACATGGTTTTATCCGAAAAAGTTTTATTATTTTTTTTTTGCTTTTGTTTCTGTTTCATTCACGTTTTTAAAATGATGATTTTTTGTTTTTTGTTTTTAACAGACAGAGATTCTGGGAAGCCAAAGTATGACCCTGGTAGATCGGATCCAATAGACAACAATTACCCAACGGGATCTTCCGTGCCCCTTCTCGTATCTGCTCATTACCCAGTTCCTACCCTAAGCAGCACCATTACAGTTATTACCCCATCACACCATGGAAACAACACAACTGAAAACTGGCCAGAATTTCATGAAGATCAAGTGGACCACAGCGCTTATGCTAGACCTCCGATGCCTAAGAAACGCTGCAGGGACTATGACGGTATGCATAACAGTGGAGTACTTTGAAGTCAAAGGCAACTTACACATTCAGATTCATGTTGTACCTATCTTGAAACCACTTAATCTTTTATTTAATTGTATAACTTAAGAAAGTAGCATTTTAAAATATCAACGCCCTAACTTTGTTCTTTATAAGTGTTAATTGCACAGATGCTGTAACCACAGTGTGTAAATTGAATGTTGATAGTAGAAAATCTCATGATAACTTTTTTAAATGTGAATGGACAAACTATAAATTTGTGTGTTCCCAAGCAAACCTTTAAGTTGAATTTAAGAGGAAAACAAGAAAAAACACAAAAGCGCACCAAGATGAGAGATAGATATTTTATTAGCAACAAATAATAAAATTAGTAACTTACATATAAAATTTCTTTAATAATCCCCGATCTGGTGTCTATCACAGGAGTAGGGCATCACATAGGAAGTATGAAGGGTAATCTCAGTTCTGAGAGATCAGACCCGCGCGCTGGGGCTGTCTCTGTTCACTCTCCTGTCCTCCACGTGTGGTAGCGTGGTGCAGAGTGTAGCACACATGTGCAGGAACCGGGGCCTTCAATAGGTGTCCTTAGGATGCCTGTCCGTTTTTGATAGCATAGAAACGATCGGAAATAAGCAGGAACGGTACACTTGAGTGTGTACTGGTGGTGGGTAGTAAAACCGCCAGCCACAACAGTCGCGACGCGTTTCGTTTAACAAAGTAAACTTCTTCAGGCAATATGAAACATATTGCCTGAAGAAGTTTACTTTATTAAACGAAACGCGTCGCGACTGTTGTGGCTGGCGGTTTTACTACCCACCACCAGTACACACTCAAGTGTACCGTTCCTGCTTATTTCCGATCGTTTCTATGCTATCAAAAACGGACAGGCATCCTAAGGACACCTATTGAAGGCCCCGGTTCCTGCACATGTGTGCTACACTCTGCACCACGCTACCACACGTGGAGGACAGGAGAGTGAACAGAGACAGCCCCAGCGCGCGGGTCTGATCTCTCAGAACTGAGATTACCCTTCATACTTCCTATGTGATGCCCTACTCCTGTGATAGACACCAGATCGGGGATTATTAAAGAAATTTTATATGTAAGTTACTAATTTTATTATTTGTTGCTAATACAATATCTATCTCTCATCTTGGTGCGCTTTTGTGTTTTTTCTTGTTTTGCTGATATTGGTATCACCATCGGGGTTCCGGTGGAGACCACATTTGGAGGTGGGGGAGACACCTCATAAACACAGAAGCAGCAAGAGAACTGAGAGGGATCAACAATCCAAGCTTAAAGAGCCAGAGCGCGGACTGAACTTTTCATTACTGAATTTAAGAGGACCCTGTTCATAAATGAAAGGAACGGCAATCCATGTTTTAGTTAAGTTGTTGCACATATAATTCTTCTAATCCTTTTTGTAGCTTTCAAGGATATATTGAAGCACCAAACAACTCTAGGCTGTGAAATTTCAGATGGCATATTTTCTTCTGATTTGTTCATTTTTAGTCCCATATTTGCCATCCTGAGTTGATTTTGCCCTATGATTTTCATGTTCAATTTGTGTAACATGTCTTGGCTTTTGTTTCCTCAGAGAAGGGATTTTGCATGAGAGGCGATATGTGCCCTTTTGACCACGGGAGCGATCCTGTAGTCGTTGAAGATGTAAACCTACCCGGGATACTACCCTTCCCAGCACCACCTCCAGTTGTAGACAGGCCACCCCCTCCCGGCCTTCCCCCACCATCACTTTTAACACCACCTCCTGTAAATCTCCGACCTCCGGTCCCACCGCCGGGTGCTCTTCCACCCAGCCTTTCAGCAGTCACAGGTACTGTGCCAAAACCAACAGAATGTGTAACTTGAAGGGTAACAAGGTGTAGAATGGTCTAGTGTATACAATTATTGAAATACATCTTAGCCAGATTCTGTGATAAGAGCTAGTGTAAGCATTTTAAAATGCAGGATTTTATCTTCATTTGTAGGATGTCTTCATAGCATCTTTAAATGGTGGTAACCTGTAAAGAAATAGACATGGATTTAGTGAGTCATGTTTGTTTCCAAATGTAACGTTGGGATCAGTTTTCTGTAAGGCCGCGTATATCGTGTGTGTGTGCGCGCACAAGTGTTCTCGCAGCGTCACGCTCGTCTGTAGCAGGAGAGATTTCTGTCCTGCAGGCAGGCGATGGGGAGGCATGTCGGATGGCGAGACGTCACGGAGCCGGTTCGCCCACATTGGGCAAATCGGTCACGTGACCCGGCCATCACGCGGCAAAGACAAACAAGTTTGTCTCGCCACGCATCAGCCGCTTTGGCGCTCACTATGCACATGCGCATTGGCCTCCATTGGTTTGACGTCGCTCGCGCCGCACTTATAGTGACGTCACGCTGCGGTCGCTGGAAAAATCAAATTGGCTTGACTTCCAGCGATAGCGACCAAGCAGTCGCGCCGCTTCTACTATAAGCTCACGCGACGGCAATACATTTGTTTTGCTGCGACGTTGCGTCGCCGGCACTATAAGTGCGGCCTAAGACTCTTACGTGTTTGCTGAAAGATACCAGCAATAGTGTTCAAGCATTGTTTTAGTTGGAGATTGTGAGACATCAGTTTTTAACTCAAATTATAGATATCTTTTACTCTGTACATAGTGTACGCAATAAACACAACACAAATTGTTACATAATGTATTGAGCATCTATTACTGTTGGAAATTTCGGTAGAAAGAGACCTGCCCACACACTATTTAATATTATTTGACACATTGAAGAGGTTTTTAGGGTTTAAATGCTTCTCATTTTGTTCTTTACAGGACCGCCACCTCCTCTTCCGCCTTTACAGCCTGCTGGTATGGATGCTCCTCCCAACTCTGCTACAAGCTCCGTTCCTACTGTTGTGACCACTGTCATTCGTCATCCTCCTCCCCCTGGAGCACCACCCTCTCTCTTTTCCTCAGGTATCATTACTCATGTATTTTCAGTATTTATATGTTACTACTTCCTTATTTTCGATTTCTTTGTAGTT
Organism: Ascaphus truei; assembly: GCF_040206685.1. Lineage (NCBI taxonomy): Eukaryota > Metazoa > Chordata > Amphibia > Anura > Ascaphidae > Ascaphus > Ascaphus truei. Next base: position 283,983,570 of record NC_134485.1, read on the forward strand.
ATATGTTTTTATTTCGCTGGACCTATGGTGTCATGTTGTACATAGGGTTGCCATGTGCCCAGTATTGAACCGGACTGTGCTGTATTTGGATCCTCTGTCCAGTAAAACAGTAAAGGTTATACTTGACATGTATGTGTAAACCGGTATTACCTCTGTGGACATACTGTAGTGGCCTGACCAGTTTGGTGGGCTGCGGGATTTTCCTGAGCAGGCAGAGAGCAGGGGGCTGGGCAACTTCTTTCATCCTGATTGGCTGCTGCTGGGTAATGTCAGGAGCCTGGTGCCAAGGAGAGGAGGAAACGGCATGGAGCGGAGAGGTGTGTGTCTTGAGCACGTGTGTGACTCGAGCACTTGTGTGTCTCGAGCACGTGTGTGTCTCGAGCACGTGTGTGTCTCGAGCACGTGTGTGATTGTGTCTCGAGCGCGTCGTAACTTGCACCATTGTGTCCAGTATTATTGGAGAAGCCACCTGGCAACCCTAGTTATACAACATACCATCAATATTCTCCATGGGTAGCTACTGTCTTTCAAATTGTGTAAGCTTGGATTATTGTTTACATAAAACTTCATATTCATTAATATAATATTCAGTTTAGTCTGTGTGACATCTCTATTGCATAAGATCTTTAGTGTTAAGGAAATAATGTTGAACCCGATTTTAATGTTAATTTTTTCCCCCTACATACAGTTGCAACAAGACCTATTCCATTGTTTCGAGAAACATATGAAGCAGATGGATACAATCCAGAAGCGCCAAGTATGACAAGTACTTCAAGACCTATGTATAGACATCGTGCCCATGCTCAGAGGCCGAATTTGATAGGCCTTACATCTGGAGACATGGATTTACCTCCAAGAGGTACAGTGAAAGCCTCATGTCTTGAAATTAAGTTGATCAATTTTAGTGTATTTGAACCACCATCTGTTTGTGTAATAATGTTTGTATCTTGTTTACACTTTCACCTTCTCCTAAAAAAAGAACGCAGACTTTACAGTGCCATTGTATCTCCTGAAAATACAATTCTGTGTACGCCACTTTAGCACAATAGTTGCTTTTCTAAACTGGTGGGAGCTACTGATCCCATGTTGCATGTATACCAGAGATGGCGACACATTTTACCTAATATTTGGTGGAAAATATTAAACACACACACACACCAACACACACACACACCAACACACACACACACACACCAACACACACACACACACACCAACACACACACACACACACACACACCAACACACACACACACCAACACACACACACACCAACACACACACACACACCAACACACACACACACCAACACACACACACACCAACACACACACACACACACACCAACACACACACACACCAACACACACACCAACACACACACACACCAACACACATACCAACACACACCAACACACACACACACACACCAACACACACACACACCAACACACACACACCAACACACACACCAACACACACACCAACACACACACCAACACACACACCAACACACACACCAACACACACACCAACACACACACCAACACACACACCAACACATACACACCAACACACACACACCAACACCCCCACACCAACACCAACACACACCCACACACACCAACACACCCACACACCCACACACACACCAACACACACACACACACACACACTAACACACTGTATATACTACTAGACAGCACTGTACAACGAAAATATACTCAGAGTGTACAGGGTGCACGGAACAAAGTGGGCCCAAACAACCCCACTATAACGCATAGAAACCCAAAAGAAGCTCCAGCACACACTGATTAATAGAACAAACGTAGAACGTCTCGGATTAAGCCACAAATTTAATAGCATAAATAGAACATATTGTCACAAAAAGGAATTGCTAAATTGCTGTAATTGCAGAGCCTACAGCTCTAAAAGCCACCGGAGCAGGGGGGAATACAATGGGAAGGGAAGTGTGGGAGACAGAAGGGGGTGGGGAGGAAAAAAACATATAAAGACAATGGGGTAGGGTAAGAGGGGCAACATTTCAGGGAAAAAACCCTTTCCTCAGGCCCGTTCCCTTGGGTCCAAAGGAACCTCAAGGTACTTCCCTTAACCCCCCTAAGAGAGAGACAATCTCAAATTCAGAATAATCGCAGAATCATATAATCTAGCAGTGAACGGTCCAATGTGGCATAGGAGAAGGTATATGAGAAACTCAAACCGTTCTTTTTCTCACTGTTCAGAAGCTACTGGCATCTCTTCATTTCTTTCACTACAGTCATGACTAACACTGACTGGCAGCACACGCACTGACACGCGACCACTGACACGTGACCACCGACACGCGCCCACAAGGAATTCAGTTATTATAAATATAGAAGTGCAAATAGCAAAAACACGTGTTCTAAGTCAAACTTTATTGCGTTTTGGCACTGAAATTGTGTTTTTGATTTTTAATTAAAAACATCACCATTACAAATACAATTTCTGTGACAAAACAGTGACAAAAGCCAAAGTTTCACTTAAAATGCATGTGCTCGGCGCACATACACTTTTTTTTAAACTAGTAAATAACCGTGAGAATTGGTATCCTCTGACTAGGCTACAACAAGATGTACGGAAGTATTGTTTTGACCATAAATTATATGAATATAATTGTGATACACAAGGAGTGTTTAATTTGACACTGCAGATGCAAATTTTTTTTGTGTGTATGTCTTTTTTGCAGAAAAAATGGTCAGCAACAATATGAGGATTGTTGTTGATTCTGAGTCTCGGAAAAGAAATCTTGGATCAGGGGAAATGGGGATACCTCCGAAAAAGCCATGGTTTGACAAGTAAGCGGACCAAAGAAACTTAGACTAGAAACAAAATGGGCAATGGGATCATGCCAAACTAATGTATTTTTACTGTTTGGTTTACTCTGGTCACATTAAATTATCATGTGATGTGTGCTGCTATCTAAGAGCATCGATGTGGAGAGAATATTTATTACAAAAAATAATCTGACAAAAGTAACTTTACATAGAGAATCCTTTATCAGCACGCACGACTAAAGTTTCCTGCATAGGGTCTTGACTAATCTATGTTACTTAACTGTGTATGTTCAGTTCACTTGTAGTGCTAAATAAAAGAATGTATTGCTATGTATATTTCTACATTATTTCACTACCTTTGATGGGACAATAATTGCAGTAACTTGTTTTTTGTTCTAAATTAATTAGTATTAATTGGTACACTGCCTTTGGTGTATCATTGAAGTTGGTAAACCAGAAATTATTTTCCTTTCTTTTTATTCTTTGGCTACAGATAAAACTTTGCATAGTTGATCTGGTAGATATTACATACCATACACTAAATGTGTTCATCTGTTTTCTTTCACAGACAAAACTTCAACAGAATTAACCATCCTGGCTTTCAGAAAAAGATGCCGTTTGGAAATGAAAATACTAAACTTGAATTAAGAAGGATTCCACCGGAGATGAATAACATCAGCAAACTAAATGAGCACTTTAGTAAATTTGGGACATTGGTGAATTTGCAGGTTGTAATTTTCTTATTTGCATACGTGTGTATGTGTATGTGTGTGTATATATATATATATATATATATAGATATAGATATAGATATAGATATAGATATATATATATAGATAGATATAGAGAGAGAGATAGATATAGATAGAGATATATATCTCTCTTTTTTTTTTTTTTTGTCTATCTCTCGTTACATTTTTAGTATGAATTATATTCTAAAAAAAATTATTGGTTTTCCTTCAACGATGAAGTCAGTCAATGTAACAGTGTTTCTCCCTATAGGGTTACATTCAATTTTGTCTCAAGAAGTTGTTCACTGTAGCAGTTATTGATAAGAGTGAGTCTTCTGTGCTTACTCTTAAAGGCAAAGCCACGACACAGGCGTGGAAGCACAGTTCATGTCAACCCCCTTCAGCAATTAAAGAGTTCATTTAGAAAAGAACACATGTATTTCTATCTCTTTGAAACCTATGAACTTTCGATGTCAATATTCAGGTTGCCTATGAAGGGGATCGAGAAGGTGCCCTTATCCAGTTTGCAACATATGATGAAGCAAAGAAAGCAATATCTAGCACAGAAGCAGTTTTGAATAATCGGTTTATCAAGATGTACTGGCACCGACAAGGCTTCACTCAGCAGATACAGAATCCAACCTCTCCTAAGGTATTTACACGCACATTTAACATTTCTTACAGTTCTCTTAAATGTACTACTTTGAGAGCTAAGGAATGGGGTTGCCTACATTTTGATGAATTTGCGTAAAACGCGAGCTCTGTTGTTGCACCGAGATAACATTCGACAGTTAAGCATTAATATTATCAGGAAAAATCCCTCAAGTCTTGGGGGCTTATTCTATTTCGCCAATCGGATCAAGAGCCTGCTCTGGCTAATAGAAGTAGCCCCTCCATACACTTAGCTTTCTGGCATCCCTGGTTTACCTTCCAAAGTCCTGCCGTTTCCCTTACGCACATTTTGATTGGGTTATCTACTCTCAAATGGCATATTTGCACCTTTATAGGTGCTGTGCAGATTTCGATGTGTGGATAAAGATGTGCAACATAATTAAGCACATTTTCCTTGTTTATTGAGCCAATGCTATGGACAAAACGGCAGTTCTCCCAATGAGATCTCATCAGAAACTGTCTGCAATTAGTCTCTTGCGTCCTTCTATCATGTGTGTTGTGGAATAATAAAGAGGACTTTGTGCTGAAGACCCTTTATCTAGAAAGTGAAAGTATACATAGGTCATCCTATGAGAATGTGACCTTCAGACCACCTGCTTGTTTTGTTGCTCTGAGTAAATTGCCTTTTTGTTCATAATTAAAGGTTGGTCAACTTCCAATGCAGCCCCCCAATTTACCTGTGATGAAGCAATCTGTGAAAGAGCGCCTTGGACCTGTACCTTCAAGTAACATTGAGCAAGCAGAGGCCCAAAATGCTAATGCAGAGATGTCTCAGGTATTTACCTGTACTATAATGTATTATAGTGCAAGTCTACTGACGTTATCTTTTACATAGAAAACTAGTATGGAGTTAAACTTTTGTGATAAATAGCAGGGCCCCGCTTTTCGGCGATCCGCTCATACGGCGGCGCCGATAAGGGGGCCGCCATCTTTGATTCCGAGTCGCACATGCGCAGAACGGGCGGGTGCGCCCGGCGCGCATGCGCAGACCGTAGTTGCACGCGCAGACCGTAGGCCGCGCATGCGCAGAACGGCAAACGCCGTTCTGTGCATGCAAAATCATTTCATTACACTGGTAGTTGGGCATAGCCAATTATTGTTTGGCGCTGGAGTGAAGCCCATATTTCTGCAGTCTGTCAGAATATGTATACAGATAAAGGCTGCGTTAATATATAATGCAGGATTACCCTGCTCAGCACCCGGAAGTGCTCATCCCCACCTATCATTTGGCTATAAGATGTTTAGACAGGTTTCTATCTAGACTACACTTTGTCTGTTCAGGAAAAACTATATAGGCAATACCCACACTATTTATGTGATACACCAAGTCTAGTAACATATATATATATATATATAGATATATATATATATATATATATATAATACTGCAATACTAGCACTTCAGCCCCACACCTCTTTTTGGTTCTTTTAATTGTTTTTATTAGAGTTTGTGTTCTGTATGTGTGGTTCCCGAACAGTTTTTTTTTTTTAAAGTTACTTAATAAAAATTACAGGCATATCCCGTTTTACATACACCCGCTTTATGTACACTCGCAAGTACGTACATTTATTTTTAGTTACACCATACCCCTGTGTACGTACGCATGCTTCGCGAGTACGGACACAAGGGGGCGGCGTGCGTGCGCACCTCCAATACAGCAACCTCCTACATTGTGGTCCCTAACTGAGTGGGAGTGCAGGTAAGGGGGAACGGGGAGATCGGGTGCGCCATCAATCAGCTGCTATAGCAGTGATTCCGCCCGCACTGCAGCTCCTGGCTTTTCTTCCTCCGTTCTCCCCCCTCCCTCCCTCCTCCTGCTGTAGAACGGAACTTTGCATGTGAGTTACAGGCTACGGGGGAGGGGGAGGTGCTCTTCTACTGCATTCTGTGCTTGTGTGTGTGTCTGAGTGTGTGTCTGTCTGTGTGTCTGTCTGTCTGTGTGTCTGTCTGTGTGTGTGTGTGTGTGTGTGTGTCTGTCTGTGTGTGTGTGTCTGTCTGAGTGTGTGTCTGCGTGTGTCTGCGTGACTGCGTGCGTGTGCGTGCGTGACTGAGTGAGAGTGCGTGAGAGATTGTGTGACTGAGGGAGTGCGTGAGAGATTGTGTGACTGAAGGAGTGCGTCAGATTGTGTGACTGAGGGAGTGCGTGAGAGATTGTGTGACTGAGGGAGTGCGTGAGAGATTATGTGACTGAGGGAGTGCGTCAGAGATTGTGTGACTGAGGGAGTGCGTGAGAGATTGTGTGACTGAGGGAGTGCGTGAGAGATTGTGTGACTGAGGGAGTGCGTGAGAGATTGTGTGACTGAGGGAGTGCATGCGTGACTGAGGGAGTGCGTGCGTGTAAGCCAAGCTGATCAAGGACCTGAGTAAGGCCGTGCGTATAGTGCCAGCGATGCCGCCCAAAAACAAACACATTGCCGCCGCGCGAGAGCGGCAATGCGACGGAGCGGACTTTGGAAGCCGGGAATATTTGATTTTCAAGGGCTGTCACCTCATGTGACAGCCCCTGAACAAATCAAATGTCCGGGAGTCTGCGATGCCGCCGCAAAGCGAAATATAACTTTCGCTAGCGGGGATGGGTGACGTCGCCTGTCGCGGGCACTATACGCACGGCCTAAGCAAGCACAGCATTGTAAAACAAAAGTCCCAAAAATATATCAGTCAGTCAAATAAATGCACCTCACCTTCATGCCCTTTCAGTAAAAATACTGTACAGTAGAAGATATGCCCTCTCCTTCATCCTTCCTACATATTTTTAAAATAATTTTCCATTCATCTATGTTGTATCTGTCAGCACATAAGAAAAATCAGCTGACATTAAAATTTTTATTTCAATTAAGCCTACTGTATTTATTTTGGTTACAAATGCATTATTTACATCAGTTATGCACATATATGATGTTTGCAGTACAGCACATGCATTGTAAAGTGGAAAAAAGGTAGTGCTTCACTTTAAGTACATTTTCACTTTACATACATGCTCCGGTCCCATTGCGTATGTTAAAGCGGGGTATGCCTGTACGTTTTAATTAGGGTGTTCTTTTCGTGCCACATTATAGGGATTCTTTTCTGTTATAGTTTCTGTCAGAATCTGTCTACATATAATTTGCTATGGCTGTTGTTCAGTGATGTCTGGAATGGATTGAATGTGTCTAAATTGAAATTGCTCATGAGATTTCAGTTGACTCTGTCCCTTTCTTCTGCAGTAAGATTTATTGTAGTAGCCTTTGTGGTTTCACAGTGTTCTAAAGGTTGCTTGGACTTTTCCAAAGCCAGAGTTTTTACCAGTTCTTTATACAGTAATATATTTTACTACACGTACACTGTATAGAATACGTATTGTATACAATTACCTGTATTGTTTTTATATTTTCATTGGAAACAATGCTTTAATACATTCCTGTTTCTTAGAACGTGATCAAAGTACCCATAAAAGAGAGACTGGGTTATATGTTGAAACAAACATCTACAGCAACAGAAAAGGTTAGGAAATCCTTATTCATTACTCTTTAAATTGTGTATGGTGCATTGATAACAAATGATATAATATATAGTAGGTACCTAACACACCTGGTAACATTTACTACTTCTTGCAAAGTAATTAGTAATCCAACACTGAGGCTGTGTTTCTACTGAAAACTGTTTCTAGTATACGTTGTTAACATTCAAGCTCAAGATGTTCTTTCTGCTTATTTTGTATTGTATGTCTTTTATTTATATAGCGCCAAAAGTGTACTAAGCGTTTCACAAAGAATACAATACAGGAATTATAATAATTTTTACTAATAAAGGAATAAAGGTCCACTGTATATTGTAGTTGACTATTTCTAATTTCTTATTTTGCGATAAAGTGATGGGTGACACAACGGCAATTCCATTTGACTTAAGAAAGCAACTACTTGACTACATTTTGAATTATGTATATATATCTATAGATAGAGTTGATAGATATGTCAATCTATCAATGATTTATAGTGGCACTCCACTGGCAAAATGGTTAACTGCCTGGGTGCATTGGCTTCTTGGTGATGAGGTATTGAAGAAAGTAATAGCAGGCACTCCAGCACTTGTTGAAAAATGTAATACATTTATTACACAAGGTGAACGTTTCGGCTTTCCAAGGAGTCTTGGGGAGAGCCGAAACGTTGATTTGATTTATTTGTGTTTGATTTGAAGTGCTGGTTGTTTAAAGTGTGTGCAGTTAGAACCAGAAGCAGTTTGAACAAGGAAGCGGTTAAGCAAGGTTTAGTATATTGAAGTAGCAACTGTTAGTACTTCTAAACTTCATAGTTGCTAGAATGAGCAGGATTGAAAATGCCACTCAATGCACATCTTGCCACATGTATGTGCACTTGGAGCAGCTGTTCCAAGGAGCATACGCTGTGAGAGGTGTGAGCGGGTGGTCTCTTTAGAATCAGAGATTGCTGATCTGAAGAGGCAACTTGCAATATTCAGGGACATTGGCAATCTTGAAAGGGGTTTAGAGCTCACTGAGCAGGCCTTTGCTTCGACTAGTGGTGCAGATGGTGGCGCTGTTAGTGAGGAGCAGGTAGGTAGCTTGGTTGCTGTTAGTGAGGAGCAGGTAGGTAGCTGGGTGACAGCAGGGGCAATAGGGAGAGGAAGGTCGTTTCTGAGCTGACATCCCAATAGATTTGCCATGTTGAGTGAAGATATTGGGAATGTCGGGGCGGAAATGGCAAGGCTGGGGGAGACTAATTCCTCTAGCAGCCAGGGGAATAGTTCCTCCAGCACAGTGGGGACTCGGGATGCTCAGATACAAAGAAAGATTGTGGTGGTAGGGGACTCCATTATTAGGAAGGTAGATAGGGCAATCTGTTGCCGGACCGCAGGAACCGAACAGTTTGTCTCCCGGGTGCTCAAGTTCAGCACATTGCGGATCGGGTAGACAGATTGTTGGGGGGCGGCTGGGATTGACCCGGCGGTCTTTGTACAGGTTGGCACCAATGACAAAGTTAGAGAAAGATGGAGGGTCCTAAAAAATGATTACAGGGATCTAGGCCAAAAGCTTAAGGCAAGGACCTCCAAGGTAGTATTTTCTGAAATACTTCCGTTGCCATGCGCTACCGCAGTGATACAGTCAGAGATCAGGGAGGTTAATGCATGGCTAAGAAAGTGGTGCAGGAAGGAGGGGTTTGGGTTTTTAGAGCACTGGGGCTCCTTTTCTGAGAGGTGCCATCTATTCTAGGGACGGATTGTACCTCAATGAAGAGGGATCTTCTGTGCTAGGGGGGAGAATGCTAAAAAGGTTGGAGGATATTTTAAACTAGGATGGAGGGGGGAGGGGAATGAAACAGGTAATGAACTAAATGGAATAGAGGAGGATACAAGGTGGTATGGAGGTAGAATGGGTGCGAGTTTGACAAGCAGGGAGACACCCATAGTAAATACAGATAATACTAGAAAACTTCTAAAGACTAAACCAAGTGGGCGCAGAAAGGAAGGAGAAGATAATAGTACAGGCTGAAAAAAAAACTTAAATGCATGCTTGCTAATGCAAGAAGCCTGACAGATAAAATGGGGGAGCTTGACTTAATAGCTGCAAGGGAGCAGTATGATATCATAAAGTAGCAAAGATGCGCGCAGTGTCAATAGATGCCCGTGATTCGAAATAGGTTGTCTCCCTCTGCAGCTCTCACTCTCCCTTGATCAGCGGGGTAATATGAATCAATGCTTTTTGTCTGCATGATATCATAGGCATTACTGAAACATGTATGTTCAGTATCTTCAATTCTTAAACTTCTTTTTCTTCAGGTGTTATCCACTTCCACTGGCCTTACAAAAACGGTTTACAACCCAGCAGCTTTGAAAGCCCTGCAAAAATCTGTATCCTATTCTGTTTCACTGAACAACATTGAGGCACAGAAGAAGAAACGGGTAAATTGTTAACTTTTCTGTTCACAGAAACATATAAATAGTTTAACATGTTAGTTGTGGGGAGGTGTTCCAGGTTACCAGCATAGTCCATGTTCGAGTATAATATGAAATCACAGAACCATGTAAAACACTTTCTACCGTTTTTAAATGTTTATTTCTTAAAAAATTTACACATTTATGGCCAAAATGTGTTGTACTGAAAAGCAGAATGCAGATCACAGAATATTCCATACATTTGGCCTTGTTAAATGCTAGTCGGCAGTAAGGAATGCAGCAGCAGTTATAAAGTCTCAGTGATCAAAGTAATTTGCATAACAAAAATCACAGTGGCATCACTCATGTACACTACCTGCACAAAATATATATATATTTTAAAACTACGGTATATTTTTAATAGAGTGATTATAAAACCAGTGATAATTAGTGTAACCTTTAAAGGAAAGAAACATTAAAAAATAAAGCACACTTTTTAGTTTTTTTCCCCTGTGTATATGGTTTCCTTGCTTTTATTTTCCATAGGAAGCACTAAAACTTCAACAAGATGTGAGGAAGAAAAAGCATGAGATTTTGGAGAATCATATAGAAACACAGAAGGTGAGCAGCGCGGCTTTACATTTTTTGTTACAGATCAGTGCACAGTTGTCACATTTTGTATATGCAATACATTGTAATTTAAAAAGCAATTAACAAAAAAATTACTGTATACATTGAAATAATTTCACGCGGTAGAACAGGCTGCATTGCGTTTTAAAATGTCACTAGGTTTTGTTTTTTTGTTTTGTTTTTTAAACACAGGTTTGAAGCAGTGGGTCTTTGGAGATGAACTGTGTTCATTTCATCTCCGAGACACCTGCTTCTAGAGATACCGGTACTCTTATTGAGGCAAGTATCAGTCATAGAAACAAAGTAAAGGAGGCAGATGATCAACTCAGTCACCATACTAGTAGACCAAGGTGAATAATGAATCAAGTGATGTCTGGTGCATGCAAACTGTGAACTGGGAGTGAATAGACAAAACAAAAAATGGAGGGCACAAGATTATACACTCTCAGAGAATTCACTTCGCTGCACACCACCTAATCT